>NC_058080.1:328448908-328565163 GCF_014858855.1 Bufo gargarizans | reverse complement strand
GGATTTATTGAGTATTTGTTTACATTGACTATTTCACCCCTGTATCTGGTGCTATCTTGATTAGGCCATATGTAGCCCCCTCCCTCATGGGGCACACCTGAGGTGAAAAAAAGCCACTGATGGTATAAAGCTAAGGTCTTAGGTCTTTTCAGACCTGGTCTGTTCCACATGCAACATCTCTCACGGTGCAACTTTAAGTGCACAAGAACTGAATTATACCAGAATGTATATTAGGAGATTGATTCCACTTGTTCATCACTGCTTACTGACCATCACCCTAATTCCTCATCTCCAGGTATGAGTCATTGAAGCTTAACTGGCTACACCCCAGCTTTCCAGCCCTCGGATATTGCCACCCCCTCATCATCTCTCCGTCTAAAATTCTTGGTAATGATTGCATTGAACTATTATGTCTCTTATCCTGCTGGATTTATTGAGTATTTGTTTACATTGACTATTTCACCCCTGTATCTGGTGCTATCTTGATTAGGCCATATGTAGCCCCTTTCCCCTCTTGGTCACACCTGATTGATCACTGAGTGGTATAAATCTAAGGTCTTAGGTCTTTTCAGACCTTGGTCTTTCCACATGCAACATCTCTCAAGTGCAACTTTTTAAGTGCACAGACTGAATTATACCAGAATGTAATATTATGGATATTGATTCCACTTTGTCATCACTGCTTACTGACCATCACCCAATTCTCTCATCTCCAGGTATGATTGCATTGAAGCTTACTGCTACACCCAGCTTTTCCAGTCTGATATTGTCCACCCCCTCTCATCTCTCCTTCTAAATCTTGGTATGATTGCATTGAAGCTTACTGCTACACCCAACTTTTCCAGTCTGATATTGTCCACCCCCTCTCATCTCTCCTTCTAAATCTTGGTATGATTGCATTGAACTATTAATGTCTCTTATCCTGCTGGATTTATTGAGTATTTGTTTACATTGACTATTTCACCCCTGTATCTGGTGCTATCTTGATTAGGCCATATGTAGCCCCCTCCCCTCTTGGTCACACCTGATTGATCACTGAGTGGTATAAATCTAAGGTCTTAGGTCTTTTCAGACCTTGGTCTTTCCACATGCAACATCTCTCAGTGCAACTTTTTAAGTGCACAGACTGAATTATACCAGAATGTAATATTATGGATATTGATTCCACTTTGTCATCACTGCTTACTGACCATCACCCAATTCTCTCATCTCCAGGTATGATTGCATTGAAGCTTACTGCTACACCCAGCTTTTCCAGTCTGATATTGTCCACCCCCTCTCATCTCTCCTTCTAATCTTGGTATGATTGCATTGAAGCTTACTGCTACCCCCAACTTTCCAGTCTGATATTTCCACCCCCCTCTCAGTCCACCCCCTCTCATCTCTCCTTCTAAATCTTGGTATGATTGCATTGAACTATTAATGTCTCTTATCCTGCTGGATTTATTGAGTATTTGTTTACATTGACTATTTCACCCCTGTATCTGGTGCTATCTTGATTAGGCCATATGTAGCCCCCTCCCCTCTTGGTCACACCTGATTGATCACTGAGTGGTATAAATCTAAGGTCTTAGGTCTTTTCAGACCTTGGTCTTTCCACATGCAACATCTCTCAAGTGCAACTTTTTAAGTGCACAGACTGAATTATACCAGAATGTAATATTATGGATATTGATTCCACTTTGTCATCACTGCTTACTGACCATCACCCAATTCTCTCATCTCCAGGTATGATTGCATTGAAGCTTACTGCTACACCCAGCTTTTCCAGTCTGATATTGTCCACCCCCTCTCATCTCTCCTTCTAAATCTTGGCATGATTGCATTGAAGCTTACTGCTACACCCAGCTTTTCCAGTCTGATATTGTCCACCCCCTCTCATCTCTCCTTCTAAATCTTGGTATGATTGCATTGAAGCTTACTGCTACACCCAGCTTTTCCAGTCTGATATTGTCCACCCCCTCTCATCTCTCCTTCTAAATCTTGGCATGATTGCATTGAAGCTTACTGCTACACCCAGCTTTTCCAGTCTGATATTGTCCACCCCCTCTCATCTCTCCTTCTAAATCTTGGTATGATTGCATTGAACTATTAATGTCTCTTATCCTGCTGGATTTATTGAGTATTTGTTTACATTGACTATTTCACCCCTGTATCTGGTGCTATCTTGATTAGGCCATATGTAGCCCCCTCCCCTCTTGGTCACACCTGATTGATCACTGAGTGGTATAAATCTAAGGTCTTAGGTCTTTTCAGACCTTGGTCTTTCCACATGCAACATCTCTCAAGTGCAACTTTTTAAGTGCACAGACTGAATTATACCAGAATGTAATATTATGGATATTGATTCCACTTTGTCATCACTGCTTACTGACCATCACCCAATTCTCTCATCTCCAGGTATGATTGCATTGAAGCTTACTGCTACACCCAGCTTTTCCAGTCTGATATTGTCCACCCCCTCTCATCTCTCCTTCTAAATCTTGGTATGATTGCATTGAAGCTTACTGCTACACCCAACTTTTCCAGTCTGATATTGTCCACCCCCTCTCATCTCTCCTTCTAAATCTTGGTATGATTGCATTGAACTATTAATGTCTCTTATCCTACTGGATTTATTGAGTATTTGTTTACATTGACTATTTCACCCCTGTATCTGGTGCTATCTTGATTAGGCCATATGTAGCCCCCTCCCCTCTTGGTCACACCTGATTGATCACTGAGTGGTATAAATCTAAGGTCTTAGGTCTTTTCAGACCTTGGTCTTTCCACATGCAACATCTCTCAAGTGCAACTTTTTAAGTGCACAGACTGAATTATACCAGAATGTAATATTATGGATATTGATTCCACTTTGTCATCACTGCTTACTGACCATCACCCAATTCTCTCATCTCCAGGTATGATTGCATTGAAGCTTACTGCTACACCCAGCTTTTCCAGTCTGATATTGTCCACCCCCTCTCATCTCTCCTTCTAAATCTTGGTATGATTGCATTGAACTATTAATGTCTCTTATCCTGCTGGATTTATTGAGTATTTGTTTACATTGACTATTTCACCCCTGTATCTGGTGCTATCTTGATTAGGCCATATGTAGCCCCCTCCCCTCTTGGTCACACCTGATTGATCACTGAGTGGTATAAATCTAAGGTCTTAGGTCTTTTCAGACCTTGGTCTTTCCACATGCAACATCTCTCAAGTGCAACTTTTTAAGTGCACAGACTGAATTATACCAGAATGTAATATTATGGATATTGATTCCACTTTGTCATCACTGCTTACTGACCATCACCCAATTCTCTCATCTCCAGGTATGATTGCATTGAAGCTTACTGCTACACCCAGCTTTTCCAGTCTGATATTGTCCACCCCCTCTCATCTCTCCTTCTAAATCTTGGTATGATTGCATTGAACTATTAATGTCTCTTATCCTGCTGGATTTATTGAGTATTTGTTTACATTGACTATTTCACCCCTGTATCTGGTGCTATCTTGATTAGGCCATATGTAGCCCCCTCCCCTCTTGGTCACACCTGATTGATCACTGAGTGGTATAAATCTAAGGTCTTAGGTCTTTTCAGACCTTGGTCTTTCCACATGCAACATCTCTCAAGTGCAACTTTTTAAGTGCACAGACTGAATTATACCAGAATGTAATATTATGGATATTGATTCCACTTTGTCATCACTGCTTACTGACCATCACCCAATTCTCTCATCTCCAGGTCAGGTATGATTGCATTGAAGCTTACTGCTACACCCAGCTTTTCCAGTCTGATATTGTCCACCCCCTCTCATCTCTCCTTCTAAATCTTGGTATGATTGCATTGAACTATTAATGTCTCTTATCCTGCTGGATTTATTGAGTATTTGTTTACATTGACTATTTCACCCCTGTATCTGGTGCTATCTTGATTAGGCCATATGTAGCCCCCTCCCCTCTTGGTCACACCTGATTGATCACTGAGTGGTATAAATCTAAGGTCTTAGGTCTTTTCAGACCTTGGTCTTTCCACATGCAACATCTCTCAAGTGCAACTTTTTAAGTGCACAGACTGAATTATACCAGAATG
Source organism: Bufo gargarizans (assembly GCF_014858855.1). Taxonomy (NCBI): domain Eukaryota; kingdom Metazoa; phylum Chordata; class Amphibia; order Anura; family Bufonidae; genus Bufo; species Bufo gargarizans. Next base: position 328,561,087 of record NC_058080.1, on the reverse strand, counting down.
TAATATTATGGATATTGATTCCACTTTGTCATCACTGCTTACTGACCATCACCCAATTCTCTCATCTCCAGGTATGATTGCATTGAAGCTTACTGCTACACCCAGCTTTTCCAGTCTGATATTGTCCACCCCCTCTCATCTCTCCTTCTAAATCTTGGTATGATTGCATTGAACTATTAATGTCTCTTATCCTGCTGGATTTATTGAGTATTTGTTTACATTGACTATTTCACCCCTGTATCTGGTGCTATCTTGATTAGGCCATATGTAGCCCCCTCCCCTCTTGGTCACACCTGATTGATCACTGAGTGGTATAAATCTAAGGTCTTAGGTCTTTTCAGACCTTGGTCTTTCCACATGCAACATCTCTCAAGTGCAACTTTTTAAGTGCACAGACTGAATTATACCAGAATGTAATATTATGGATATTGATTCCACTTTGTCATCACTGCTTACTGACCATCACCCAATTCTCTCATCTCCAGGTATGATTGCATTGAAGCTTACTGCTACACCCAGCTTTTCCAGTCTGATATTGTCCACCCCCTCTCATCTCTCCTTCTAAATCTTGGTATGATTGCATTGAACTATTAATGTCTCTTATCCTGCTGGATTTATTGAGTATTTGTTTACATTGACTATTTCACCCCTGTATCTGGTGCTATCTTGATTAGGCCATATGTAGCCCCCTCCCCTCTTGGTCACACCTGATTGATCACTGAGTGGTATAAATCTAAGGTCTTAGGTCTTTTCAGACCTTGGTCTTTCCACATGCAACATCTCTCAAGTGCAACTTTTTAAGTGCACAGACTGAATTATACCAGAATGTAATATTATGGATATTGATTCCACTTTGTCATCACTGCTTACTGACCATCACCCAATTCTCTCATCTCCAGGTCAGGTATGATTGCATTGAAGCTTACTGCTACACCCAGCTTTTCCAGTCTGATATTGTCCACCCCCTCTCATCTCTCCTTCTAAATCTTGGTATGATTGCATTGAACTATTAATGTCTCTTATCCTGCTGGATTTATTGAGTATTTGTTTACATTGACTATTTCACCCCTGTATCTGGTGCTATCTTGATTAGGCCATATGTAGCCCCCTCCCCTCTTGGTCACACCTGATTGATCACTGAGTGGTATAAATCTAAGGTCTTAGGTCTTTTCAGACCTTGGTCTTTCCACATGCAACATCTCTCAAGTGCAACTTTTTAAGTGCACAGACTGAATTATACCAGAATGTAATATTATGGATATTGATTCCACTTTGTCATCACTGCTTACTGACCATCACCCAATTCTCTCATCTCCAGGTCAGGTATGATTGCATTGAAGCTTACTGCTACACCCAGCTTTTCCAGTCTGATATTGTCCACCCCCTCTCATCTCTCCTTCTAAATCTTGGTATGATTGCATTGAACTATTAATGTCTCTTATCCTGCTGGATTTATTGAGTATTTGTTTACATTGACTATTTCACCCCTGTATCTGGTGCTATCTTGATTAGGCCATATGTAGCCCCCTCCCCTCTTGGTCACACCTGATTGATCACTGAGTGGTATAAATCTAAGGTCTTAGGTCTTTTCAGACCTTGGTCTTTCCACATGCAACATCTCTCAAGTGCAACTTTTTAAGTGCACAGACTGAATTATACCAGAATGTAATATTATGGATATTGATTCCACTTTGTCATCACTGCTTACTGACCATCACCCAATTCTCTCATCTCCAGGTATGATTGCATTGAAGCTTACTGCTACACCCAGCTTTTCCAGTCTGATATTGTCCACCCCCTCTCATCTCTCCTTCTAAATCTTGGTATGATTGCATTGAACTATTAATGTCTCTTATCCTGCTGGATTTATTGAGTATTTGTTTACATTGACTATTTCACCCCTGTATCTGGTGCTATCTTGATTAGGCCATATGTAGCCCCCTCCCCTCTTGGTCACACCTGATTGATCACTGAGTGGTATAAATCTAAGGTCTTAGGTCTTTTCAGACCTTGGTCTTTCCACATGCAACATCTCTCAAGTGCAACTTTTTAAGTGCACAGACTGAATTATACCAGAATGTAATATTATGGATATTGATTCCACTTTGTCATCACTGCTTACTGACCATCACCCAATTCTCTCATCTCCAGGTATGATTGCATTGAAGCTTACTGCTACACCCAGCTTTTCCAGTCTGATATTGTCCACCCCCTCTCATCTCTCCTTCTAAATCTTGGTATGATTGCATTGAACTATTAATGTCTCTTATCCTGCTGGATTTATTGAGTATTTGTTTACATTGACTATTTCACCCCTGTATCTGGTGCTATCTTGATTAGGCCATATGTAGCCCCCTCCCCTCTTGGTCACACCTGATTGATCACTGAGTGGTATAAATCTAAGGTCTTAGGTCTTTTCAGACCTTGGTCTTTCCACATGCAACATCTCTCAAGTGCAACTTTTTAAGTGCACAGACTGAATTATACCAGAATGTAATGTAATATTATGGATATTGATTCCACTTTGTCATCACTGCTTACTGACCATCACCCAATTCTCTCATCTCCAGGTATGATTGCATTGAAGCTTACTGCTACACCCAGCTTTTCCAGTCTGATATTGTCCACCCCCTCTCATCTCTCCTTCTAAATCTTGGTATGATTGCATTGAACTATTAATGTCTCTTATCCTGCTGGATTTATTGAGTATTTGTTTACATTGACTATTTCACCCCTGTATCTGGTGCTATCTTGATTAGGCCATATGTAGCCCCCTCCCCTCTTGGTCACACCTGATTGATCACTGAGTGGTATAAATCTAAGGTCTTAGGTCTTTTCAGACCTTGGTCTTTCCACATGCAACATCTCTCAAGTGCAACTTTTTAAGTGCACAGACTGAATTATACCAGAATGTAATATTATGGATATTGATTCCACTTTGTCATCACTGCTTACTGACCATCACCCAATTCTCTCATCTCCAGGTATGATTGCATTGAAGCTTACTGCTACACCCAGCTTTTCCAGTCTGATATTGTCCACCCCCTCTCATCTCTCCTTCTAAATCTTGGTATGATTGCATTGAACTATTAATGTCTCTTATCCTGCTGGATTTATTGAGTATTTGTTTACATTGACTATTTCACCCCTGTATCTGGTGCTATCTTGATTAGGCCATATGTAGCCCCCTCCCCTCTTGGTCACACCTGATTGATCACTGAGTGGTATAAATCTAAGGTCTTAGGTCTTTTCAGACCTTGGTCTTTCCACATGCAACATCTCTCAAGTGCAACTTTTTAAGTGCACAGACTGAATTATACCAGAATGTAATATTATGGATATTGATTCCACTTTGTCATCACTGCTTACTGACCATCACCCAATTCTCTCATCTCCAGGTATGATTGCATTGAAGCTTACTGCTACACCCAGCTTTTCCAGTCTGATATTGTCCACCCCCTCTCATCTCTCCTTCTAAATCTTGGTATGATTGCATTGAACTATTAATGTCTCTTATCCTGCTGGATTTATTGAGTATTTGTTTACATTGACTATTTCACCCCTGTATCTGGTGCTATCTTGATTAGGCCATATGTAGCCCCCTCCCCTCTTGGTCACACCTGATTGATCACTGAGTGGTATAAATCTAAGGTCTTAGGTCTTTTCAGACCTTGGTCTTTCCACATGCAACATCTCTCAAGTGCAACTTTTTAAGTGCACAGACTGAATTATACCAGAATGTAATATTATGGATATTGATTCCACTTTGTCATCACTGCTTACTGACCATCACCCAATTCTCTCATCTCCAGGTATGATTGCATTGAAGCTTACTGCTACACCCAGCTTTTCCAGTCTGATATTGTCCACCCCCTCTCATCTCTCCTTCTAAATCTTGGTATGATTGCATTGAACTATTAATGTCTCTTATCCTGCTGGATTTATTGAGTATTTGTTTACATTGACTATTTCACCCCTGTATCTGGTGCTATCTTGATTAGGCCATATGTAGCCCCCTCCCCTCTTGGTCACACCTGATTGATCACTGAGTGGTATAAATCTAAGGTCTTAGGTCTTTTCAGACCTTGGTCTTTCCACATGCAACATCTCTCAAGTGCAACTTTTTAAGTGCACAGACTGAATTATACCAGAATGTAATATTATGGATATTGATTCCACTTTGTCATCACTGCTTACTGACCATCACCCAATTCTCTCATCTCCAGGTATGATTGCATTGAAGCTTACTGCTACACCCAGCTTTTCCAGTCTGATATTGTCCACCCCCTCTCATCTCTCCTTCTAAATCTTGGTATGATTGCATTGAACTATTAATGTCTCTTATCCTGCTGGATTTATTGAGTATTTGTTTACATTGACTATTTCACCCCTGTATCTGGTGCTATCTTGATTAGGCCATATGTAGCCCCCTCCCCTCTTGGTCACACCTGATTGATCACTGAGTGGTATAAATCTAAGGTCTTAGGTCTTTTCAGACCTTGGTCTTTCCACATGCAACATCTCTCAAGTGCAACTTTTTAAGTGCACAGACTGAATTATACCAGAATGTAATATTATGGATATTGATTCCACTTTGTCATCACTGCTTACTGACCATCACCCAATTCTCTCATCTCCAGGTATGATTGCATTGAAGCTTACTGCTACACCCAGCTTTTCCAGTCTGATATTGTCCACCCCCTCTCATCTCTCCTTCTAAATCTTGGTATGATTGCATTGCATTGAAGCTTACTGCTACACCCAGCTTTTCCAGTCTGATATTGTCCACCCCCTCTCATCTCTCCTTCTAAATCTTGGTATGATTGCATTGAACTATTAATGTCTCTTATCCTGCTGGATTTATTGAGTATTTGTTTACATTGACTATTTCACCCCTGTATCTGGTGCTATCTTGATTAGGCCATATGTAGCCCCCTCCCCTCTTGGTCACACCTGATTGATCACTGAGTGGTATAAATCTAAGGTCTTAGGTCTTTTCAGACCTTGGTCTTTCCACATGCAACATCTCTCAAGTGCAACTTTTTAAGTGCACAGACTGAATTATACCAGAATGTAATATTATGGATATTGATTCCACTTTGTCATCACTGCTTACTGACCATCACCCAATTCTCTCATCTCCAGGTATGATTGAAGCTTACTGCTACACCCAGCTTTTCCAGTCTGATATTGTCCACCCCCTCTCATCTCTCCTTCTAAATCTTGGTATGATTGCATTGAACTATTAATGTCTCTTATCCTGCTGGATTTATTGAGTATTTGTTTACATTGACTATTTCACCCCTGTATCTGGTGCTATCTTGATTAGGCCATATGTAGCCCCCTCCCCTCTTGGTCACACCTGATTGATCACTGAGTGGTATAAATCTAAGGTCTTAGGTCTTTTCAGACCTTGGTCTTTCCACATGCAACATCTCTCAAGTGCAACTTTTTAAGTGCACAGACTGAATTATACCAGAATGTAATATTATGGATATTGATTCCACTTTGTCATCACTGCTTACTGACCATCACCCAATTCTCTCATCTCCAGGTATGATTGCATTGAATTGAAGCTTACTGCTACACCCAGCTTTTCCAGTCTGATATTGTCCACCCCCTCTCATCTCTCCTTCTAAATCTTGGTATGATTGCATTGAACTATTAATGTCTCTTATCCTGCTGGATTTATTGAGTATTTGTTTACATTGACTATTTCACCCCTGTATCTGGTGCTATCTTGATTAGGCCATATGTAGCCCCCTCCCCTCTTGGTCACACCTGATTGATCACTGAGTGGTATAAATCTAAGGTCTTAGGTCTTTTCAGACCTTGGTCTTTCCACATGCAACATCTCTCAAGTGCAACTTTTTAAGTGCACAGACTGAATTATACCAGAATGTAATATTATGGATATTGATTCCACTTTGTCATCACTGCTTACTGACCATCACCCAATTCTCTCATCTCCAGGTATGATTGCATTGAAGCTTACTGCTACACCCAGCTTTTCCAGTCTGATATTGTCCACCCCCTCTCATCTCTCCTTCTAAATCTTGGTATGATTGCATTGAACTATTAATGTCTCTTATCCTGCTGGATTTATTGAGTATTTGTTTACATTGACTATTTCACCCCTGTATCTGGTGCTATCTTGATTAGGCCATATGTAGCCCCCTCCCCTCTTGGTCACACCTGATTGATCACTGAGTGGTATAAATCTAAGGTCTTAGGTCTTTTCAGACCTTGGTCTTTCCACATGCAACATCTCTCAAGTGCAACTTTTTAAGTGCACAGACTGAATTATACCAGAATGTAATATTATGGATATTGATTCCACTTTGTCATCACTGCTTACTGACCATCACCCAATTCTCTCATCTCCAGGTATGATTGCATTGAAGCTTAGCATTGAGCTTACTGCTACACCCAGCTTTTCCAGTCTGATATTGTCCACCCCCTCTCATCTCTCCTTCTAAATCTTGGTATGATTGCATTGAACTATTAATGTCTCTTATCCTGCTGGATTTATTGAGTATTTGTTTACATTGACTATTTCACCCCTGTATCTGGTGCTATCTTGATTAGGCCATATGTAGCCCCCTCCCCTCTTGGTCACACCTGATTGATCACTGAGTGGTATAAATCTAAGGTCTTAGGTCTTTTCAGACCTTGGTCTTTCCACATGCAACATCTCTCAAGTGCAACTTTTTAAGTGCACAGACTGAATTATACCAGAATGTAATATTATGGATATTGATTCCACTTTGTCATCACTGCTTACTGACCATCACCCAATTCTCTCATCTCCAGGTATGATTGCATTGAAGCTTACTGCTACACCCAGCTTTTCCAGTCTGATATTGTCCACCCCCTCTCATCTCTCCTTCTAAATCTTGGTATGATTGCATTGAACTATTAATGTCTCTTATCCTGCTGGATTTATTGAGTATTTGTTTACATTGACTATTTCACCCCTGTATCTGGTGCTATCTTGATTAGGCCATATGTAGCCCCCTCCCCTCTTGGTCACACCTGATTGATCACTGAGTGGTATAAATCTAAGGTCTTAGGTCTTTTCAGACCTTGGTCTTTCCACATGCAACATCTCTCAAGTGCAACTTTTTAAGTGCACAGACTGAATTATACCAGAATGTAATATTATGGATATTGATTCCACTTTGTCATCACTGCTTACTGACCATCACCCAATTCTCTCATCTCCAGGTATGATTGCATTGAAGCTTACTGCTACACCCAGCTTTTCCAGTCTGATATTGTCCACCCCCTCTCATCTCTCCTTCTAAATCTTGGTATGATTGCATTGAACTATTAATGTCTCTTATCCTGCTGGATTTATTGAGTATTTGTTTACATTGACTATTTCACCCCTGTATCTGGTGCTATCTTGATTAGGCCATATGTAGCCCCCTCCCCTCTTGGTCACACCTGATTGATCACTGAGTGGTATAAATCTAAGGTCTTAGGTCTTTTCAGACCTTGGTCTTTCCACATGCAACATCTCTCAAGTGCAACTTTTTAAGTGCACAGACTGAATTATACCAGAATGTAATATTATGGATATTGATTCCACTTTGTCATCACTGCTTACTGACCATCACCCAATTCTCTCATCTCCAGGTATGATTGCATTGAAGCTTACTGCTACACCCAGCTTTTCCAGTCTGATATTGTCCACCCCCTCTCATCTCTCCTTCTAAATCTTGGTATGATTGCATTGAACTATTAATGTCTCTTATCCTGCTGGATTTATTGAGTATTTGTTTACATTGACTATTTCACCCCTGTATCTGGTGCTATCTTGATTAGGCCATATGTAGCCCCCTCCCCTCTTGGTCACACCTGATTGATCACTGAGTGGTATAAATCTAAGGTCTTAGGTCTTTTCAGACCTTGGTCTTTCCACATGCAACATCTCTCAAGTGCAACTTTTTAAGTGCACAGACTGAATTATACCAGAATGTAATATTATGGATATTGATTCCACTTTGTCATCACTGCTTACTGACCATCACCCAATTCTCTCATCTCCAGGTATGATTGCATTGAAGCTTACTGCTACACCCAGCTTTTCCAGTCTGATATTGTCCACCCCCTCTCATCTCTCCTTCTAAATCTTGGTATGATTGCATTGAACTATTAATGTCTCTTATCCTGCTGGATTTATTGAGTATTTGTTTACATTGACTATTTCACCCCTGTATCTGGTGCTATCTTGATTAGGCCATATGTAGCCCCCTCCCCTCTTGGTCACACCTGATTGATCACTGAGTGGTATAAATCTAAGGTCTTAGGTCTTTTCAGACCTTGGTCTTTCCACATGCAACATCTCTCAAGTGCAACTTTTTAAGTGCACAGACTGAATTATACCAGAATGTAATATTATGGATATTGATTCCACTTTGTCATCACTGCTTACTGACCATCACCCAATTCTCTCATCTCCAGGTATGATTGCATTGAAGCTTACTGCTACACCCAGCTTTTCCAGTCTGATATTGTCCACCCCCTCTCATCTCTCCTTCTAAATCTTGGTATGATTGCATTGAACTATTAATGTCTCTTATCCTGCTGGATTTATTGAGTATTTGTTTACATTGACTATTTCACCCCTGTATCTGGTGCTATCTTGATTAGGCCATATGTAGCCCCCTCCCCTCTTGGTCACACCTGATTGATCACTGAGTGGTATAAATCTAAGGTCTTAGGTCTTTTCAGACCTTGGTCTTTCCACATGCAACATCTCTCAAGTGCAACTTTTTAAGTGCACAGACTGAATTATACCAGAATGTAATATTATGGATATTGATTCCACTTTGTCATCACTGCTTACTGACCATCACCCAATTCTCTCATCTCCAGGTATGATTGCATTGAAGCTTACTGCTACACCCAGCTTTTCCAGTCTGATATTGTCCACCCCCTCTCATCTCTCCTTCTAAATCTTGGTATGATTGCATTGAAGCTTACTGCTACACCCAACTTTTCCAGTCTGATATTGTCCACCCCCTCTCATCTCTCCTTCTAAATCTTGGTATGATTGCATTGAACTATTAATGTCTCTTATCCTACTGGATTTATTGAGTATTTGTTTACATTGACTATTTCACCCCTGTATCTGGTGCTATCTTGATTAGGCCATATGTAGCCCCCTCCCCTCTTGGTCACACCTGATTGATCACTGAGTGGTATAAATCTAAGGTCTTAGGTCTTTTCAGACCTTGGTCTTTCCACATGCAACATCTCTCAAGTGCAACTTTTTAAGTGCACAGACTGAATTATACCAGAATTGGACCAGAAGGGGACCACAGGTATTAACAGACATAGTCAATGCAAACAATGTTTAAATTTTTCCTCGTACTCCTCCTACTTGTCCATAACCTCCTGAAATACCCCCACATCCATTCACCCAGCAAGGAACTATTCATCTCTTCGTCCATCTTACCTTCTCATCTGACCGCTTGCACAAACCTGTTTGCCAACATAAAACACTTCCTTCCCAAACACACACAGACACCTCATGCCCTCTCCTATTCTCATCTATTAACACTTTCTCTGCTTCTCCTTACTGCTGGTGATATCTCTCCAAATCCAGGACCCCCTCAGCAAATCCCCATTATCACCTCCATGTCCCACTACAAATCTCCGTCTACAAATTTCTACAACCCCTTAAACCTAATAACCATTTCTCTGACCCCTGTGCCTTTAGTTCCTCTTGCAGGAGCATTATGGAACGCTAGCTCCGTCTGTAACAAACTGTCATACATCCATGAACTGTTCATCTCTCAAAACCTTTCCTTTCTGGGTCTCACAGAGACATGGCTGACACCCTCAGACACCACCTCCCCTGCTGCACTCTCTTATAGTGGATTTCAATTCACTCACACCCCCCGCCCTGGCTGCAAACATGGTGGAGGAGTTGGTCTTCTCCTATCAGACACCTGCTCCTACAGCCCAACTCCACTGCCACCCTCCATTACGCTCACCTCATTTGAAGTACACTCTGTTCGCATCTACTCTCCCTCCAACCTTCAAGTAGCAGTCATTTACCGCCCCCCAGGCCCAGCCACCATATTTCTTGACCACTTTAACACCTGGCTACTACACTTTCTTTCTGCCGACATCCCCACTATCATCATGGGTGACTTCAACATCCCTATTGACACATGCCACTCGGCCGCCTCTAAACTCCTGTCGCTCTCTTCCTCCTTCGGCTTATCACAGTGGTCTTCAGCTCCCACCCACAGAGATGGTCACACTCTGGATCTGATCTTTTCCCGCCTCTGCTCCCTATCTAACCTTTCTAATTTGCCTCTCCCCCTATCCGACCACAATCTACTCACCTTCTCTTCATTGGTCTCTTCTGCAGCTCCCCCAGTCCACACACTAGCACACCCCCGCAGGAACCTCAAACAGCTTGACTTTTGCTTGCTTTCTGACTCTCTTCTCCCACTCTCTACCATCTGTTGCCTCCAAGACCCAGAAGCTGCTACCACCCTATATAACACCACATTAAGTACAGCTCTGGACACTGTTGCCCCCCTCACACACAACAAAATCCGGAAAATCAACAGACAACCCTGGCACACCAACCTGACCAAAAAACTCAGACAAGCTTCCAGGGCTGCTGAGCGGCAATGGAAGAAATCCCATTCTAAAGATCATTTCACCGCATACAAGCAATCCCTCCTCATATTCAAATCCTCACTCGCTGATGCAAAACAGGCTTACTTCTCATCTCTCATATCTTCCCTGTCCCACAGCCCTAAACAACTTTTTAGCACTTTTAATTCCCTTCTCCGTCCCCCAGCGCCCCCACCCTCTCCTCTCTTCTCAGCTGAGGACTTTGCCAAATATTTCAAACAAAAGATAGTCCACATCAGAGAAAGCTTTACTACACAGTCCCCACAGACCCTCTACACAACTGCTCGGTCCTCTTCTCCCAAAACCCACTTCTCTACCATTACAGAAGGTAAACTCTCCACTCTACTCTCCAAATCTCATCTGACCACCTGTGCACTTGACCCAATCCCATCCCACCTCATCCCTAACCTCACTGCAGTGTTTATCCCAGCCCTAACTCATCTCTTCAACCTATCACTAAACTCTGGTGTCTTCCCCTCTGCTTTTAAACATGCTACCATTACACCCATCCTCAAAAAGCCTTCACTTGACCCATCTTCCTTGTCCAGTTATCGCCCCATATCACTTCTTCCGTATGCCTCAAAGCTACTTGAACAACATGTCCATTCAGAACTGTCCTCCCACCTCTCCTCCTGCTCCCTCTTTGACCGCCTACAATCTGGCTTCCGACTCCACCACTCGACCGAGACTGCCCTTACCAAAGTCACCAATGACCTACTCACAGCCAAAACCAAGAAACAATACTCTGTCCTCCTTCTCCTTGACCTGTCCTCTGCCTTCGACACTGTTGACCACTCCCTTCTGTTGCAAACTCTCTCATCTCTTGGCATCACTGACCTGGCCCTCTCCTGGATCACATCATACCTCACAGACCGGACATTCAGCGTCTCCCACTCCCGCACCACCTCCTCGTCTCATTCCCTCTCTGTTGGTGTCCCGCAAGGCTCTGTCCTAGGACCCCTGCTCTTCTCTATCTACACTTTTGGCCTGGGACAGCTCATAGAGTCCTATGGCTTTCAGTATCACTCCTACGCTGATGACACACAAATCTACCTCTCTGGTCCAGACATCACCACCTTACTATCTAGAATCCCACAATGTCTATCTTCTATATCATCCTTCTTCGCCTCTCGCTTTCTTAAACTTAACATGGATAAGACAGAATTCATAATCTTTCCCCCATCTTGTTCAACCCCCCCAACAGACCTATCTATCACGATCAATGGCTGCACATTATCCCCAGTCAACAAAGCCCGCTGCCTTGGAGTGATCTTGGATTCTGCCCTTTCCTTCCGACCGCACATCCAAGCCCTTTCCACCACCTGCCGTCTCCAACTCAAAAACATCTCCCGCATCCGCGCTTTCCTTAACTTTGAATCTGCGAAAATACTTGTACATGCCCTCATTATCTCCCGCCTAGACTACTGCAACATTCTCCTCTGTGGCCTTCCATCTAGCACTCTCGCACCCCTCCAATCTATCCTCAACTCTGCTGCCCGACTAATCCACCTCTCACCCTATTATTCCTCTGCCTCTCCCCTTTGCCAATCCCTTCACTGGCTCCCCATTGCCCAACGAATTCACTTCAAAGTACTTACAAATACATACAAGGCCGTCCATAACCTGTCCCCTCCCTACATCTCTGAGCTAATTTCCCGATACACCCCCACACGCACTCTCCGATCCTCACAAGACCTCCTTCTCTCCTCTCCTCTTATTGCTTCTTCCCACAATCGACTCCAGGATTTCTCCCGTGCATCCCCCATACTCTGGAACTCGCTACCCCAACATATCAGACTCTCACCTACAGTGGAATCCTTCAAAAGAAACCTGAAAACCCACCTCTTCAGACAAGCCTACAACCAGTGACCCTGCTGCCTCTATACCGCCATGACCAACTTAACCCGCACCTACTGTGTCCTTCTCCCATACCATGTAGATTGTAAGCCCTCACGGGCAGGGCCCTCTCTCCTTCTGTACCAGTTTGTAACTCATTTTGTTTATGATTAGTGCAATTGTCTTTATTATGTATGTGCACCCCTTATCATATGTACAGCGCTATGGAATGAATGGCGCTTAAATAATAAATAATAATAATAATGCGACATAGCCAGGCTTTGTCCCACTTAGCACTGTCAGACAATACACATAGAACATACAACAGAGCTTTCACACTATTCAACAGGTTCCTGTTGGATCACAACATCACGCACCCTTTTGTCATGTCGTCTCTTTTAGGGTTTGCTTCTTTCTGCCACCTCAAACTCAAAATGTCATACAACACCATCAAACTATATCACTGGCGTTCAACATCATATGCTAATTATGCATCCCAATAACATCAGCTTCATGGCCTCGCACCAGATCAAAACCATACTCAGAGGCATTCAGAAGTCGGAACCCGCACGTCCGGCCCAGAGGCTACCCATAAACAGTCATATCTTCAAGGCATTATCCGACTTGCTGGACGCCACGCCTTTTGTAGCAGATACCAACTCCGTCATCAAAACAGCAATTTACCTGGCCTTCTACGGGTTCCTGAGACCCGGGGAATTCACCACTACCTCCACGACCCAAACCTCACCTTGTCTCCCACCTGACGAAACACTTGGATCATTACATCCTGACCTTACCTCACTCCAAGAATAGTCAGCACTCACCCGTCAACATTTCATATTACCCCACGCACAACAGATGGTGTCCAGTCAGGGTTCTGGACACCTACAGTTAGCATCACAAGTTTCTACCCTCTCAACCGCTACTTCAGCTTCATGGTTCGGTACTCACCACCACCACCTTCATGACCCACATCAGGTCATCCCTCACACAACTGGGCCTGAACGCAACCAACTACTTGGGGCACTCCTTTCGCATCGGAGCCGCGTCCACGGCCTCCAGTGCCAACATCCCCACTCATGTCATCAAGAAATTGGGGCGCTGGAAGTCATCCGCTTATGCACGATACATTCCCAATCCAGCACAAGAGTTAAGAGTGGCTTTCCAAAACATGTCAGGTTGAGCTATTTATGTATGATTTGGCATAATAAACTGGTTATTTCCATTTTTGCCCTCTTCTTTCTCAGGCCTACCTCATCCTCGGTTTCGGCACACCACAACCGACTGCATTCATTCCCTGCTTCCCAGGGCTCTTCACTGTACTACTGTAAGCGCCTAACACAAGTATTAAGGCAATTTGCCTGGATTTGTGGGAGGGGCTGAGGTCCGCCTCCAGCCTATTTAGGGCACTCCCCTTACCTGGCTCCTGCACCGTCTGTGGTCTAAGCTTTGACCCTCCCACCACTCCACTCATTTACAACTCATTTCTTCTATATCTTTTCCTTGGGTAGGCCCTCTTCTTTCTCAGGCCTACCTCATCCTCGGTATCGGCACACCACAACCGACTGCATTCATTCCCTGCCTCCCAGGGCTCTTCACTGTACTACCGTAAGCGCCTAACACAAGTATTAAGGCAATTTGCCTGGATTTGTGGGAGGGGCTGAGGTCCGCCTCCAGCCTATTTAGGGCACTCCCCTTACCTGGCTCCTGCACCGTCTGTGGTCTAAGCTTTGACCCTCCCACCACTCCACTCATTTACAACTCATTTCTTCTATATATTTTCCTTGGGTAGGCCCTCTTCTTTCTCAGGCCTACCTCATCCTCGGTATCGGCACACCACAACCGACTGCATTCATTCCCTGCCTCCCAGGGCTCTTCACTGTACTACTGTAAGCGTCTAACACAAATGACCCTTAATAAACTTCACTGACTCTTCTGGAAAAATACGCACTGTCTGGAGTGGGATACAGCGTATCTCCACACTAGTTCTAGTCTGAGCTTGAGGGATCTGTGCTCAACCATTATATATGGGAAAGTATGGTATATCCTTAACAGTATCCTATGTACCTACTATACTCTATTTTACACATTACCTTTAAAGGGTTTACAAATCTCAAGCCACCAGAGAGCCTACTTGTTGTTACCCCTTATTATCATTTCCTCCTATCCTTTTAGTATTATTTTACATTATTCCCTCCTGATTCCCTCACCTGTTGTTAAATATGTTTACTGACTGTATTTTGATAGAAATATGCTTATGAGTGTATTCATCTTCGCATTGTAATTTGCAACAATGTCCACTCATACTATGTTTACAGAATAAGAAATGATGCAAATTTTTGTACTTGTAAGCATTGAAACAATAAAAAGAGATTTACAAAAAGAAGAGGGGACAAGATCATCATAAGGGGGTGAGGGTAACAGCAGGCCTGTGAGACAGCAGGAGGTTGGTTGTGTGCGAATGAGCCAGCAGGGTGGAATCAGTTGGAGATATGGAGTCAAACATAGGTAGACCACCTGCTACTCAGGAACCTAACTGTAAGGAAACAACAAGCGGTGCACAGGTTCATAAAGGCAGTACGGAGTGTTGGGGCAAAATGCCATACTTGGCAGTGTGGGGATTTATAATCAAGTTGCTGGAGGACATGTGGTGTTATGCGGTATGGAGTGGTGGTATGCAGGATATGCGGGCAGGAGGTGAAGCGAGGTCACGGTGCTAATGCTGGCCATGGTCCTGCATCAACATGGAGCGTCACCATAAAGTGGCTTGGGAAAACTGTGACATTAATGTAGTGTTACAGCCTGATACAGCAACCGTTGCATCTCCCAGCGGCCTCCATGCCATTTCCATTCCCTTCATCTATTGCTCCTGATGTTTCTCCTACCCCTCGTCAGCAATTGATCACCGAGGGAATTGCAAAGAGACAGTAGTATGCGTGCACTCACCCAATGGCGCATAAGCTGAACGTCCACCTGGTCAAGTTGCTGGTATTATAGTCCATTCCTTTTCCATATTATGGACTCTGACCATTTCAGAGAATTGATGGCATGTGCCCACCTAGGGTGGAGAGTCCCAAGCCGTCATTACATCTCTCTATAAAAAAAAAAGCTGTACCAGCCCTGCATACATATGTTGAGCAGAAGGTGAGCCAGTCCTTGAGTATGTCGGTGTCTGGTAAAGTTTATCCCAGCGCTGATGTGTGGAGCTTAAACTATGGCCAAGGACAATATATGTCTTTTACAACCAACTGGGTAAATGTGGTTCCTGCCCAGGCACACCAGCAACTTGGCCAGATGATGACTATGCCACCTCCATGTTGTAATCATAGGATTTCTGCTCCAATGTCCTTCTCTGCCTCCTCATCCTCCACCTTGTCCTCAGCCTCCACTGTAGGCACAGTTCTGAGTGGTCCTCCAGCATACCACCTATGCAAAGCATGGTGTTGTCATGCAGTTTTGCACCTGGTCAGCCTGGGCGAACGGAGTCACACTGGAAAGGAACTGCACAGCATCATCAACCAAGTAATCGAATCCTGACAGTCTCCTTGCCAACTGGAGATCGGAACCATAGTCCCCGATAACGGAAAAAACATTCAGTCTCGCTGCGTCAGGGAGGGCTGACCCAAAGCGTCCTGCATGGTGCACATTTTCAATCTGATTGTCACCCAGGTCCGGGAGTCTTCCAACCAACTGCAAGACGTCTTGAAAACATCAAGGAAACTGTGCATGCACTTCAGCCACTCTTACCATGCAAAACACGCCCTCTTTGAGCTGCAAGGCAGAATGGCGTTTTCCTACACTGCCTCATATGTGACATTTCCACATGTTGGAACTCCACCCTCTACTAGTTGGATTGACTGTATGAGCAGAGGAAACTAGTTACTGTTTATTGGTGATGCGGACAGACAGGACTTCTCCACGGTGTAACTTTGACAACAGACACCTGCCGTTTGCTCAGGCCTTTTGAGGAGGCCACTTTATTTGTCAGTCGCCAGGACTATGGGATGAATTATGCCATTCCACTCCTTCACGTCCTGGATGGGATGCTGATATTTCTGACTTGCAAGGTGACAGAAGACGTGGCATCTATATCTCAAGGCCACCTGAGCCCTGTGGAGGCTGAACTGGCACAGGAGGCAGACAAGGTTATAAATGCCCAGGAATTCTATGCAGACCTAGGTGGTTTATCTAGAGCTAGAGGGCGATGAAACAGATGACCCTGACAGACTGTGACAGTATGCAGTGGAGATGGAGGCATGGATTCCCTTTGAGTCCCTTGTGGAAATGGCCAGATGCATGCTGAATTGCTTGCGTACTCACAGCCGTATTATCACCATTCGACAGTGGAATGACTAGTGGCTCTCCACAATTCTAGACCTTCACTACCGGTCCAAAATGGGGGCCTTTTTATACACCTTCTGAGAGGGAGGAAAAACTACTATCAAGACATCTTTTGTAGTCAGTTGGTTGCTGCCTACTCATGCCATTGCCCATCATCACAAAGGTCTAACCAGGGTAACCCTCTGAGTTCATGCTCCACTACCATGACTGCTTGAGGGGGTGGGGGCAGGAGCAGCACCAGCTCTATCAGCAGCAATTTAAGTCTTGAGTTTCTAATGAGCAATTTTCTTTACCCGCCTAGCAGCAGCAGGACATGGAGCATTCTTGACTGCACCCTGTCACCCCAGATCCAAACTTGAATTATGACCGCAACTGGCCAAGTTTGCCCTGCGCAAGCTTTCCTGCCCAGCCAGTAGTGCGGCATCAGAGCAGGTGTTTAGTGTGGCTGGTGGCATAGTTACCCCAAAGAGAACTTGCCTTTCAACACTAAATGTTGAGAGACTAACCTTTATAAAGATGTATAAGGCCTGGATCAACCAGGATTTCCAGACACCGGTGCTTGATACGACAGACTAGATAATTCTGGTAGTAATGATCTGACTGTAGTGTGCTGCCACACCGGAACATTGTGACAAATGTCCTGTTACTTCTGACACGTCCTGCTGCCACTATTCTGATGTTGTCACCTACCTGATGTTACATGCCTGCTGCCTATACTGCCATCTTCCCCTACTATGACCTGCCATCTTCTTGTGCTGTTACTGCCACTGCTGTTGCCACCTGTTTGGGGCCACTATTGTGACTCTTCATGCTGTTGTCACCCTTACCAGTCTGTTACAGGGCCACTAGTGTCCCTGCTGGGCCATGTTGACATTACCATTTATTTTTCCATTCTTCTGATCCATCACAAGAACAGAAAAACAAAACAAAAAAAACGGGTCCTGTCATTTGAGAGCGTCCAGAAGGCCTCTATCACATGATCAGTATTTTGCATGAGGATTTAATCATGATTTGGCGCTAACATTGACCTGTAAGATGGAGTTCACGCTTCTGTTATTTGGTCAGTTATTTCTATAATTTATTGTGAGGTAAAATGTTTTGGTGGGTTTATCTAGAGGTTAACTTGGAATGTTGGTGGCCTGCACAGTGATGTGCGCAGCCATATATACGACCTGTCATTCAGACGCACAGTAACTGTTTCACTACCAAAAAGGACTAGACATGCATGTGGCTGCACTGCACATTGATGTACACCAGGATACATGCTCCCTAAAGTTTAACTGCAGTCGGGGATCAACCTGATTTAACGCGCTTCATGATGAATGAATTAATACAGTAATGTGAATTCAATTAACTGCTTTATGTGGCAAGACTTGGTCTTAAAAAATGTAATTTCAGAAAAAAAATCAAAAAAAATCAGAGAAGATACAATTTGTTTCAATGTCTGAAAAAATATACTACACAGCCAAAGGATGTCCCTGGAAAGCCCACAAAGAGAAAAAAAGAATAAATTGATTACCTGAAACCCTTTTTGGTATTAAATTAAATTAATAATTGTAAACCGTATGGTAAATTTCAAAACTGGGGAAATTTCAAAGGACTTGCTGTGATTGGCAACTGAGGCAGAAAAAAAAACGGGTTTCCCTCCTCATTCTATGCTTGCAACATGTCTGGCGTTTCTGAATATACTTCTGGGTGGAAGGGATTGGGTGAAATAAGTGCTGTTCTGACAACTAGTGATGAATGAACATCTGATGGGACGGTTCGCGAACGCGATCGCTCAAACTCGCTCAAATGTTTGTTCAATTAATGGCAGGCGAACATGAAAAACCTCCAGGTCATATTTGCAGCCACAAAATACTTACTAGATGTGCACACATAGTCCCACAACATGGACACTGACATACCAAAAGTATTAAGCGATTTTGCTATCGACAAGCATTCTTTGCGAAATTTCGGAAAGTATTAATCGCAAAAGCACATGCACTATGAAGGCGTGGCCTACAGCAACTGGTTTGCACCGACTAGCAATTAGATGAATGCAATGGTTGGAACCAAGTTCAACGACGAACAGAAAGAACTCCTGTGGACTTTAAGTAATCTTACATTAAAGTAGTGTATTTGATTACATTTCAATTACTGTACTTCCCCTTTAAGAGCAGAGATATGGTGTGTTAACCAACATACACTACTACTAATGTCCTTATGGACTAGATTCCACCAATTTTCCTGCACCTACCTACTTAACTAAGACTTAACTTTTATTTCCTATTGTTTAATATTACTAGTGTGAATACCTAATTAGTTAAAATTTTCAGTGATCACTGGCCTTTATATGTCACATTAGACCACCTTGTGGTTACTGGGTTGATACACACTTATGCCAACAGGCTGCGCGCTGCCTGTATATTACATATGCACAGTGCGATTCATTTTTATTATACTACTAGGGCACAGTGATTTACTGCCATAAAATTCAGAGCTTCACGCTGCCCCCCGACATGTTTCGCTGTATCACGGCGTCTTCAGGGGTTAGGGCAGAGTGAGTTTGGCATAAGTATGTATCAACCCAGTAACCTAGTCAGGTGACAGTCCTGACAAGGTGGTCTAATGTGACATATAAAGGCCAGTGATCAGTGAAAATTTTAACTAATTAGCTATTCACACTAGTAATATTAAACAATAGGAAATAAAAGTTAAGTCTTAGTTAAGTAGGTAGGTGCAGGAAAATTGGTGGACTCTAGTCCAGAAGGACATTTTTTTATTACATTTCACCTGCATGTCTGAACAATCACTTTATATGCATAAAGAGTGTTATAAAAAAGTGTTTCACAACTACGGACTGTACAAACCTGGCCCTCCGTCCTGCAGAGTGGACGAGCGCATGGCGTCATTGGTTTCTAACTCGCTATGACGCGGTGCACTTCTTGCCGCCACTGCTGTACATTAATACACTTGTATAGATCATACAAGTGTATCACAGTACAGCGGTGGTAGCCGGGAAGCGCACGTCGTCATGGCAACCAATGACACCGTGCGCTTTTCCACTCTGCAGAGCGGGTTTGTATGGTCCGTAGTTTGGAAAAAACACGCCCGTGTGCAGGCGGCCTAAATCTAATATTTCCACCTCAAAGCATTAAATACTTTTTGCAGTTTACTTGAGTAAATTATTTTCAATACTATTATTGTTAAAAATTGGGATTATATGCTTGCATTTTTCTCTTGCAGCGGATGTTGGGGCGGGGATATGGCCGCACCCGGTCCCACGCCGAGAAGCAGCGAATTGTGCGGGAGTTGGCCTATGAAATTTGGCGCCAAACGGGTGTAAAACACCGCCATCTGGCCATTATAAAAAAAAATGGTCAGACATGAAGAGAAGACAGCCCCAGTTTATAAAAAGAATCCGGGACATAACTTGTATGCTTTGCCAACACTTTGTAATACATACAGTGCTAAGCAAAAGTATTCACCACCATCCCCGCCCCCCCCCCCCCCCTGGAATTAACATGGGTTGTTTGAGGATTTCCATCATGTAATTTGTAGAACATGCCCACAACTTAGAACGTCTTTTAAATTGGTGAATTGTAAAGCATACAACTAATAGGACAAAATAACAGAAAAGGTCAATGTGGATAACTATTCACACTCCTAAGGCCTCATGCACACGACAGTATTTTTTCTCGGTCCGCAAAACGGGGTTCCGTTGTTCCATGTCCGTTTTTTCTTCCGTTGTGTTTCCGTGTGTCCGTGTTTCCGTTTTTTTTTGCGGACTGTCATTAAAGAAGGAATGGTTAAAAAAATGAAATTTAAATAACTCCACCCAGGATACTGGTATAACTGAAGTGCACCTGAATTTGGTTTTGTGGCCATTTTCTGTAGTCTTCACAGAGTACAGAGTCGATTTTGGTTGCTTTTCTTTGCTATTTCACCATGGATGATGCATCTGAGGACGAGGTCTTAATGCATTGGCTTGTTTCTCGGCGATGGGGACCGCACACTCCTTTGTTTCATGATGAACCTAGTAGAAGGCGTCGATTTTGGGTCCATCCGATTGTTTCGCAACGTGAAGTTTTTCTCCTTCTGCAGGATGTCAGTCAATACATTTGATCGCTTGCTGTCGTCTCTACGTACTGTCCTTACATTCATGGACACCAATATGAGGCGCAGCATTTCTCCTGAGGAAAGGCTCATCGTCACGTTGAGGTAAGCAATATTTAATTTATCAAGCTTCACCAGTGCTTCTGGCAGGAGGAACATGTGTTTTAAAATGGCTGCTGTTAGACATGTGCTTCTGTTTGCTGAAGTAATCTTTCTTTTGCCATGATGTTTTGTGGTATTTTATTTTTAGTTTTTGGTTGTAATAACCATTAATCCCTGACACATAACACCCAAATATATATTGAAGGTTGTCTATTCGTATGTGCAAGTTTAAAACTTTGGTTCCGTTAACGTCCTCAAGACGACAATAATCCTTAGCACTCGCCAGTATAGTTTGTGACAAAATAGATTTTTGGGTCAGTCAGGCAGCCAGGTTACAGCAGCCTGTATCCTGGCTGTGTGAGTGACTAAATCACCATTTTTTTTACAAACTATATTGGGGACTGCATCAGATTATTGTAGTGTCTTTAAGCTTTTGGACCCTCAGTCAGGATCCCTAGCTGCGTGCACCACCCTGCTTGAAGCCTATATGCCAGTCTGTACCCTATTTTGTGTGTTTGAGGTAGTGGCAAAACCCTGTGATTTTCATCTTTCGTCCTCATCATGCATAATGTTCACATAAGTTTTAAGTTGCCAATAACGTACAACATTTCAAAGGGGCTAAAGACAGAAGTTGTAACTTAGTTCTGGTCGTACTGCCCACACCCCAAAAGCCGGTAGTGTTTTGCTCGTAGCCCGAAATGTTTTGCTTAATTTTTTTGTTTTGTCCAAAATAGACATAGGGTCTTTAACCGCCTCCGGAACGCCTAACGCAGATGTGCGGTCCGGAGGCGGCAGCCCTGCGCACAGTGACGCATATACGCGTCATCTCGCGAGGGCCGAGATTTCCTGTGAACGCGCGCACACAGGCGCGCGCGCTCACAGGAACAGAAGGTAAGCGAGTGGATCTCCAGCCTGCCAGCGGCGATCGCTCGCTGGCAGGCTGGAGATGTGATTTTTTTTAACCCCTAACAGGTATATTAGACGCTGTTTTGATAACAGCGTCTAATATACCTGCTACCTGGTCCTCTGGTGATCCCTTTTGTTTGGATCGACCACCAGAGGACACAGGTAGCTCAGTAAAGTCGCACCAAACACCACACTACACTAAACCCCCCCCCCGGTCACTTTTTAACCCCTGATCACCCATGATCACCCCATATAAACTCCCTGATCACCCCCCTGTCATTGATCACCCCCCTGTCATTGATCACCCCCCTGTCAGGCTCCGTTCAGACGTCCGTATTATTTTTACGGATCCACGGATACATGGATCGGATCCGCAAAACGCATATGGACGTCTGAATGCAGCCTTACAGGGGGGTGATCAATGACAAGGGCGTGATCAAGCATATAGACTTCCTGATCACTTCCCTGTCATTGATCACCCCCCTGTCATTGATCACCCCCCTGTAAGGCTCGATTCAGACGTCCGTATGATTTTTACGGATCCATGGATACATGAATCGGATACGCAAAACACATGCGGACGTCTGAATGGAGCCTTACAGGGGGGTGATCAATGACAGGCGGGTGATCACCCATATACACTCCCTGATCACCCCATGTCATTGATCACCCCCTGTAAGGCTCCATTCAGACATCCGTATGATTTTTACGGATACATGGATACATGGATCGGATCCGCAAAACACATGCAGACGTCTGAATGGAGCCTTACAGGGGGGTGATCACCCATATACACTCCCTGATCACCCCCTGTCATTGATCACCCCCCTGTAAGGCTCCATTCAGACGTCCGCATGTGTTTTGCGGATCCGATCCATGGATCCGTAAAAATCATACGGACGTCTGAATGCAGCCTTACAGGGGGGTGATCAATGACAGGGGGGTGATCACCCATACACACTCCCTGATCACCCCCTGTCATTGATCACCCCCCTGTAAGGCTCCATTCAGACGTCCGCATGTGTTTTGCGGATCCGATCCATGTATCCATGGATCCGTAAAAATCATACAGACGTCTGAATGGAGCCTTACAGGGGGGTGATCAATGACAGGGGGGTGATCACCCATATACACTCCCTGATCACCCCCTGTCATTGATCACCCCCCTGTAAGGCTCCATTCAGACGTCCGCATGTGTTTTGCGGATCCGATCCATGTATCCATGGATCCGTAAAAATCATACGGACATCTGAATGGAGCCTTACAGGGGGGTGATCACCCATATACACTCCCTGATCACCCCCTGTCATTGATCACCCCCCTGTAAGGCTCCATTCAGACGTCCGCATCTGTTTTGCAGATCCTATCCATGTATCCATGGATCCGTAAAAATCATACGGGCGTCTGAATGGAGCATTACCAGGGGGGTGATCAGGGAGTCTACATGGGTGATCACTCCGCTGGGGTGTCTTCTTTCCAAAGTGGGGTCACATGTGGGGTATTTATACTGCCCTGGCTTTTTAGGGGCCCGAAAGTGTGAGAAGAAGTCTGGGATCCAAATGTCTAAAAATGCCCTCCTAAAAAGAATTTGGGCACCTTTGCGCATCTAGGCTGCAAAAAAGTGTCACACATCTGGTATCGCAGTACTCAGGAGAAGTTGGGCAATGTGTTTTGGGGTGTCATTTTACATATACCCATGCTGGGTGAGAAAAATATCTTGGTCAAATGCCAACTTTGTATAAAAAAAATGGGAAAAGTTGTCTTTTGCCAAGATATTTCTCTCACCCAGCATGGGTATATGTAAAATGACACCCCAAAACACATTCCCCAACTTCTCCTGAGTACGGCGATACCAGATGTGTGACACTTTTTTGCAGCCAAGGTTGGCAAAGGGGCACACATTCCAAAGTGCACCTTTCGGATTTCGCAGGCCATTTTTTACACATTTTGATTGCAAGGTACTTCTCACACATTTGGGCCCCTAAATTGCCAGGGCAGTATAACTACGCCACAAGTGACCCCATTTTGGAAAGAAGACACCCCAAGGTATTCCGTGAGGGGCACAGCGAGTTCCTAGAATTTTTTATTTTTTGTCACAAGTTAGCGGAAAATTATGATTTTTCTTTTTTTTTTCTTTTTTCCTTACAAAGTCTCATATTCCACTAACTTGCGACAAAAAATAAAAAACTCTAGGAACTCGCCATGCCCCTCACGGAATACCTTGGGGGGTCTTCTTTCCAAAATGGGGTCACTTGTGGCGTAGTTATACTGCCCTGGCAATTTAGGGGCCCAAATGTGTGAGAAGTACTTTGCAATCAAAATGTGTAAAAAATGGCCTGCAAAATCCGAAAGGTGCACTTTGGAATATGTGCCCCTTTGCCCACCTTGGCTGCAAAAAAGTGTGACACATCTGGTATCGCCATACTCAGGAGAAGTTGGGGAATGTGTTTTGGGGTGTCATTTTACATATACCCATGCTGGGTGAGAAAAATATCTTGGTCAAATGCCAACTTTGTATAAAATAATTGGAAAAGTTGTCTTTTGCCAAGATATTTCTCTCACCCAGCATGGGTATATGTAAAATGACACCCCAAAACACATTCCCCAACTTCTCCTGAGTACGGCGATACCAGATGTGTGACACTTTTTTGCAGCCAAGGTGGGCAAAGGGGCACATATTCCAAAGTGCACCTTTCGGATTTCGCAGGCCATTTTTTACACATTTTGATTGCAAAGTACTTCTCACATATTAGGGCTCCTAAATTGCCAGGGCAGTATAACTACCCCACAAGTGACCCCATTTTGGAAAGAAGACACCCCAAGGTATTCCGTGAGGGGCATGGCGAGTTCCTAGAATTTTTTATTTTCTGTCGCAAGTTAGTGGAATATGAGACTTTGTAAGAAAAAATAAAATAAAAATCATAATTTTCCGCTAACTTGTGACAAAAAATAAAAAGTTCTATGAACTCACTATGCCCATCAGCGAATACCTTAGGGAGTCTACTTTCCGAAATGGGGTCATTTGTGGGGGTTTTCTACTGTCTGGGCATTGTAGAACCTCAGGAAACATGACAGGTGCTCAGAAAGTCAGAGCTGCTTCAAAAAGCGGAAATTCACATTTTTGTACCATAGTTTGTAAACTTTTACCCAAACATAATTTTTTATCAAAGACATGTAGAACAATAAATTTAGCAAAAAATGTATATATGAATGTCGTTTTTTTTGCAAAATTTTACAGCTGAAAGTGAAAAATTTAATTTTTTTGCAAAAAAATCGTTAAATTTCGATTAATAACAAAAAAAGTAAAAATGTCAGCAGCAATGAAATACCACCAAATGAAAGCTCTATTAGTGAGAAGAAAAGGAGGTAAAATTCATTTGGGTGGTAAGTTGCATGACCGAGCAATAAATGGTGAAAGTAGTGTAGTGCAGAAGTGTAAAAAGTGGCCTGGTCATTAAGGGGGTTTTAGCTAGCGGGGTTGAAGTGGTTAAAATCTTATCTAGTGTGCAACATTATATGTCATTCATGTATCTGATGTTCCCTTTGATTTGCTGCTGTCTGATTTTTTTTCTTTCCATTTTTCAACAGATTCCTTGCAACAGGGAACTCTTTTGCATCCCTGCATTTTGAGTTTCTTTTAGGAACCTCGATGATCTCTCGGATTGTCCGTCACACTTGCCAGGTCATCTGGCAGCAACTCCGAGCGACGGTGATGCCGCAGCCCAAGGTGGACGATTGGCTTCGGATCGCTGAGGGCTTCCAAAATTCTGCGCAGTTTCCAAACTGCATTGGGGCAATGGATGGCAAGCACATCCGTGTGAAGAATCCGCCACACTCAGGGTCCCGATTCTCCAATTATAAACAATATTTTTCGGTAGTGCTGATGGCTGTTGCTGACAGTAACTACTGGTTTATAATGGTTGATATCGGGGCCTATGGAAGCACTGCTGATGCGCGCATCTTTAGTTCTTCTAGAATGGGTGATCGGCTTCGTGCCAACCAGCTTGCCCTGCCCGAGTCCAGAAGACTGCCCGGATCTGCTGGTCCGCCGGCTCCATTTGTCATCGTGGCGGATGAAGGGTTTGCATTAACTCACCATGTTTTGCGTCCCTTTCCAAAGCATGGTTTGGATGTCAGGAGGCGTATTTTCAACTACCGGTTGACTCGTGCCCGTCGGTATGTTGAGTGCGCTTTCGGAATACTCTCTAGCAAATGGAGAGTGTTTTTGTCATCCATACAGATGGATCCGGAGAATGCTACCCTGGTGATTCAAGCTTGTATTGTTCTACACAACTTCACCAGGATTCACGAGGCTTCCTCTTCTGTTGACATGGAAGATTTGCCCGCGTCAGCAGGTTTGGGCTTGGATCGGACCCTGCATAGACGACCTGGGACTGCAGGCATTGCAGTTCGAGAACTCTATGCAGACTACTTTTTAAGCCCAGAGGAGTCCTTGCCATGGCAGAGGGACGCAATTTGTGGCAGTGTTTGATTTCTTCTGTGCTCGTTAGTTTTGTTTTTTGTTTTCCAGATAGCTTCTGTAATTTCAGACATAGTTGAGTGTAGGGACTCGCAAGACAATGAGGACCCTTGACGTGGGCTTGCGGGCTGAGGTTTTTTGGAACTAAAAGCTAATCAATCTTTTTTTACCAAAACAAGATGTTTTGTTTTTAAATTTTAGAAACATCATTAATGGATTTGCGATATGTTTCTAAAAACCTTCTAATACGTCTAAAAATGTTTTTTAATAAGTGGCCGTCACCATGTTAAATAAACTTGGTTTACTACTACAAGTATTGTTTGTGTCTTTTGGAAGTGTCTTATTAAATTTGAATGTTATATATTTCTAAACTAGCTTAAATTTAGCAATTTACACTATCACATTCTACATGTATTCCTCAAACATGATATGCTTTTTTGGCACCCGAAAAACAATAGTAAGTGTTGTTTGTTGAAAATGCACATAGCCAATAGATTTTCAGTACAAACATTAGGATAATCTTATATTTCTCACCAACCCAAATTTTTAGAAAAGGTATGTTTGGCCATTTGTGCATTGTACTCTCATTTATTATTATTTTCCATTGCTCCCTGTACAAACAGATGTTGGTACCAACACCTAGTAAAAAGATCAGTGATGGCTAACCTTGGCACTCCAGCTGGGTTA
Source organism: Bufo gargarizans (assembly GCF_014858855.1). NCBI lineage: Eukaryota > Metazoa > Chordata > Amphibia > Anura > Bufonidae > Bufo > Bufo gargarizans. Next base: position 328,533,972 of record NC_058080.1, on the reverse strand, counting down.
AAACTACAACTCCCAAGATGCCCCCCTTGCTTCGTTGATTTACAAACACGATAGAAATAAATGGAGCATGCTGGGAGTTGTAATTCGTTCACAGCTGGAGTGCAAAGGTTAGCCATCACTGCCCTATCTCATTTGTATTGCTACTTCTCAATCCAAAAATGGTTGAGTAGTTTGAAAAGCTACATCCCATAATTATGTAAGTTTTGGTTACAGTCACATTTTGTTAGGCTTTAAAAATAAATTCAAGACACATTGTTTTGGACTATTTTTTAAAAGAACGAAGCCAAAGGTCTCCAAAAACATTTAACAAAAAGTATGCTGGCACAAATTAGCCAATAAAAATATTCAATAAATAACAAAAAAAAATGCACTTGAATTACAAAATTAAAGACAAATCCCTGGTGAAGGCACCAGGCTGGAATGAACTGCCAGGCCTCTGCTGTTGCTGTTGCTGTGGCAGTGGGGCAGTGGCATAGGTGGCAGCCTGAGGATAATATTGGGAAGCTGGCCGGCTGGTTTCTGGTGCCACCCGGTAAGATGGGCCAGGTACAGGTGGGCCATGGGGTTGGGGTTGGCTTTGGACGGAAACCTGTTGAGAGCGTGCAGAAAGTATCCTGCGTCTCACGTTGTAGATCTCCGTCACAATGTCTTCCTCGTAGGGGGAAGAGAACAACTCGATTACCATGGCAATACCCGCCACGCAAAGGCTCAATCGGTGGGCAGGGACGCCCCTGAGTAAAGGACCCAGCCCCCTCACCACTGCTTCTTCCGGTCCCTCACTCCTCCTCTTGGCCAGGAATTCAATTACTCTAGAGTCTATTTGCTCCCTAGTATCTGGGGCCGAGGAAGCCTGGGGGACATTGTGTTGACGCCTTGGCTGAAGCTGCTGGGTCGTATCCAGGGACCCCTGTGAAAGGGTTGGCGGCTCAAGAGGTGGTTGTCGGGTCTCCTCAGCCTGGGGATGTGTGGGGCTACTTTCCGGGGAGAAAACTGCCGGAGTTTCACTCCCACCAGCATCCGAATCCTCCGGATCTTCTTCCAAGCTGTCGACAGTACTGTATGGAAACATTATAGATAATCGTATATTAAATTTATGTAGTACAACATTCAGGTTTTTCATTAGGTTTTTATAAAAATAAAAAATGTAAAGTTGTATAGTCGTTTGTGCAAGTCTGAACTTTAGAAAAAGAGGAAAATCCTCGTGAGATGAAAAATAAACATATCCATATAAACACAAATTTACAGATGAATCCTATTGTAAACAAGTACTAACTTTTTTTTTTTATTCAGAACAATGATAGTAGTTTGGGGATGTCCTGTGCGAAAATTGGTGAACACATTCTAGGAGCTAACCAAAGGCTGAAATTCAGAACATCTGCATTGTGGACAAGTTTGTACACTGTCACACTCGTTTTGGTTTATTAAAGCTTCCAAAATACCCCTTCCTGAACATTTCGAATGCTTCATAAGGTCAGGGTGGAAGTTTATCACAAAAATCTGCACCAGGAACGCAGTTGGTGCATCATTAGTCAATGTATAATAGTACATAGTATTGAGCATTTTTAATAATAACTCATGCCAAATATTTTTTTTAATTGAAATACAACTTGAGAATAAGGTAAAAGGAAATTTCCATAGTGACGAGGTCCTGTTTTAAAAATTTAAGGTAAAAAAACAAAACATTTTTAATCAAAAACAAAGGAATACAGAGAATAAACCAAAAATGGGAACACTATTCACGCACCTATGACTGGTAAGGCCTGGGCCAATCATTATCATATTTCGAACATATCCAATGTAAAGGTACACATTCTCATATTGACGATTGACAAACACCTGGCAAAATATATGTCAATCAGCTGTATGATGAGAAAAAACGTCATCTCCCTTCTAATTTCCAGCACTGATAGCACTCTATCCCATCACATATCTGTGACTATATATTAAACATAAAGTGGCACACAGGATGAAGAGAGACGGCAGAGGGCAGGGCATGTGCGATGTGCTTGTGTTGTCTCGTCATACTGCTGAAGAGTGTGGATGTTTTTTTATTTTTATTCTGGTTCCAAAAAATGGACCTACACCGAGGTGAGAGCTGATCAATAGTCAAATAACATATAAAAAATATACTTACGGCCTCAAATCCATCACCGGTTTGAGAAACTCTAATTGCGCGGTGTAGATGTACGGTCTTTTTCGGGCACCCCCATCGCCACTGCGTCCCCGTTCATTAAGTTCCTGGCGAAACTGATCCCGGCAGCTGTTCCACTGGGTCTTGGTTTGTTTCACTATTTCGAAAATAAAAAAATTACAAGTTTAGAATTTGTCATGTTTATAATTGACCTTTTTTAAATTTCTTAAATAAAAATTATCCAAAAAAAAGCCGCAACCTGAGGATAATTCATCCAAAATGAATAAAAATACAACACATGCTACAGTAGTGCCAGTTTGGATATACTAATTAAAAACGTTCATGAAGCCAGAGAATAATTGTGCTAGGTATTGGTATGTAAATTAATGCACAATATGCGTTAAGTATCAACTGATGCATACGCAATTAAAACTAGAACAAGTGCCACCAACTAGCAGGTGCACATGCATAGTATCCATTGATACAGTTTACAGTATCATAGCTAGGGCCAAGCATTTTAAAAACACCCAATAGTAGGAGTAGGGTATATTTTATATAATTAAAATCCATATATAGGCATATATAAAATAAGGCAGGAAAAAAAAAAAAACAGTTTAGGAACATGGAGCTAAGCGTTCCACAGTATCACGGCCTAGCATCCTGGTGAGAACAGGAGTTCATGTCATTATTGGTCGCTAGGACGCTGTGCACCTAGTGCCGCCACTGCAGTACCGTAATAAACTCGTATGATCTAGACCAGTGTCTGACTGTACTTCAGGGTCGAAAAAAAGCACACCGCATCATAGCAACAAAAGAGGATGCCAGGCTGGGATACCGCGGAACGCTCACCTCCGCGTTCCACGCTCGTATGCAGTTATTTAGACATCATGTAATTAATAGCAAGTTCAATAGTGACAAGACATGGACCAGGACAGCGCAATGACATTGCTGGCACTTACCTAAATCTGCCCGGCCTCTGGCATCGGCTTTTTGCCATTCCACTCGCCTCATGGAACGGGCCACTTTCTCCCACGAGACCTCCTTGCGGACTCTGTCTTGATAGACGTTGAGCCTGCTGTCCCATAACTCTGGCCTCTCCTGTACCAAAGTTATGAGCTTCTCAACGTTCCACTTTGGCAGGGTCACAATATTTCAAGCTAATCAACAGCAAACTACACAGAACCGCAATCACCACAGGTCAGTAGTAAACTGCAATGTGATAACCTATGACCTGAAGCTTCCTTCCTGTATTGAAATTATTTTATTTTATTTTTTATTGGGCTCAAATCTGGCAGACAGTTGTGCCATGAAAAAGATTAATAAAACGGACGCGGACGCGGCTGCGGATGACAAACGGTTGTGCATCCGCGATTTTCGCGGACCCATTGATTTGAATGTGTCCGTGAACCGTTGTTCGCAAAAAAAATAGGACAGGTCATATTTTTTTGACAGACTGGAACCACGGATCACGGACGCGGATGCCAAGCGGTGCCTTAGCCGATTTTTCAACGGAACCATTGAAAGTCAATGGGTCCGCTGAAAATCACGAAAAACGGAACAACGGACACGGAACGAAACAACAGTCGTGTGCATGAGGCCTAAAGTCAATACTTTGTAGAGCCACCTTTTGCATCAATCATAGCTTCAAGTCGCTCTGGTTAAGTCTCTATGAGCAGTTGCCACATCTTACCACTGGGGGTTTTTGCCCATTCCTTCTTGCAATACCAATTCTGCTCCTTCCAGAATTGATGTTTGCGCTTGTGAACAGCAATCTTTAAGTCTGACCACAGATTTTCTATTGGATTGAGATCTGGGCTTTGACTAGGCCATTCCAATACATTTATATGTTTACCCTTAAACCACTCAAGTGTTGCTTTAGCCATGTGTTTGGGGTCATTGTCCAGCTGGAAGGAGAATCTCTGTCCTAGCTTCAGATCACGCACAGAGTGGGACAGGTTTTGCTCAAGAATATCCCTGTCCATGTTTCCCTCAACTCTGACCAGTTTCCCAGTCCCGGCTGCTGAAAAACATCCCCACAGGATTATGCTGCCACCACCATGTTTCATTGTGGGGATGGTGTTCTTTGGGTGATGTGATGTGTTGGCTTTGTGCCAGACAAGTGACGGACTGAACCATCACTGGGTCTGCAGTAGAAGCCTGAGGGCTGGCCTTCTATCTACGGGCTATCGACCCAGGACTATGGAGACCCCCACTCTGACCTATTTGGGTTAGAAGGAGCTATAGTTTATAGGCCACATCTTTCCTATTCCCCATTAAAGTTGCATGGTGTGAATCCATAAATGCAATAAGGGTTAATTCTGCTCCGAGACTCCCAATGAATGGGTTAGTTTATTTGTCCCTTTGTTCTATTGTGTTAGTGATGGGATTAAGAAGTAGCCGACTCTGATGTACAGAAGTAGATCATCCTATGATACACTGAGGAGATAATCCCATCCCATGGGTCTCCTCTCGCCCTATTGTTTCATCAAGACGCTGTGGAGGGGATGTCTTTCTTCATACTGTTAATGTTTGATTGAGTTATGCGTCATAAAGCTGGCAGCCACTGCAATTATACACTCACCTAAAGAATTATTAGGAACACCATACTAATACCACTGGGGTATTTATTTATTTATTATCTAGTACCTCTTTGGCCTTATCCAACATTGTTTCAATTCTGTACTTTGTCTATTTGTGATCCCTTCACCCTGTGTTTTATCCACCATTGTTTTGTATTGTCTGTCATTGCATTTTATTGGATTTTCCCCTCTCGGGAACCATAATAAAGTTTATATATTTTGTTAGTCATGCTGTGCCTGTTCTCTCCTTTGGTGTCGATACTGGTATATAGGCCTAGTACGCATACTCACTTTGTGAGTTACTTACGATTGGTGTTTACCATAATAATGTGGTGTTGGACCCCCTTTTGCCTTCAGAACTGCCTTAATTCTATGTGGCATTGATTCAACAAGGTGCTGATAGCATTCTTTAGAAATGTTGGCCCATATTGATAGGATAGCATCTTGCAGCTGATGGAGATTTGAGGGATGCACATCCAGGGCACGAAGCTCCCGTTCCACCACATCTCAAAGATGGTCTATTGGGTTGAAATCTGGTTACTGTGGGGGCCATATTAGTACAGTGAACTCATTGTCATGTTCAAGAAACCAATTTGAAATGATTCAAGCTTTGTGACATGGTGCATTATCCTGCTGGAAGTAGCCATCAGAGGATGGGTACATGGTGGTTATGAAGGGATGGACATGGTCAGAAACAATGCTCAGGTAGCCCATGGCATTTAAAACAATGGCCTATTGGCACTAAGGGGCCTAAAATGTGCGCAGAAAACATCCCCCACACTATTACACCACCACCACCAGCCTGCACAGTAGTAAGAAGGCATGATGGATACATGTTCTCATTCTGTTTACACCAAATTTGGGCTCTACCATTTGAATGTCTCAACAGAAATCGAGACTTATCAGACCAGGCAACATTTTTCCAGTCTTCAACAGTCCAATTTTGGTGAGCTTGTGCAAATTGTAGCCTCTTTTTCCTATTTGTAGTGGAGATGAGTGGTACCCGGTGGGGTCTTCTGCTGTTGTAGCCCACCTTTATTTCCCATTCTGACATTCAGTTTGGAGTTCAGGAGATTTTCTTGACCAGGACCACAACCCTACATGCATTGAAGCAACTGCCATGTGATTGGTTGACTAGATAATCACATTAATGAGAGAGAACAGGTGTTCCTAATAATTCTTTAGGTGAGTGTATATAGATCCTGCCATATTGGAATTTCTTTATATCTAATGTTCTTAAGATTTTGGAGTTGTTTATCTAAAATCTGAACAGTCTGTGATCACAGAAGTTCCTATTCCCTCCATTCGGAGAAGGCGATCGGCGGAGGCTGTGGAGGTTGAGGAGGAAGAGGAAGAGAAGGCCGGACCCTCCTAGCCTATTGAGCCACCCCCACCAGATGTGGGAGACGTGAAGGAGGTCGAAAGTGCTGTTCCCTCAAGCACCACTCCATCTCAGGACTCGGAGGAAGAGGAGGCGATCACCAGCCCCCGCCAGGAGGGTAAATATGTGCACATAGCAATATGATTATGTATCCATAACATGTATATAAACATTAAAAAGGCCAACAAGGAGGAGACAACATACACATATAGTAATACAAAAAATAACACTGGACAATGACTCTTTCATCTACATTAAAACCATTAACTTAACAAATAAATAATATTAAACTCAATAGAACTATCACTAACTAGCAAACAAAATAAAATTATACTGTACTGAAATATCACTAACTAATAAACTATATAATGATCATAAATATCACTAATGTATTGAAATTTAAATCGTTAATGTGTATAAAGACTTTAAATTAAAAAAAAGGTAAACAATAGACACATTTTGTACCGCCGTGTACATATTGACCGTTTAGATAAAAATATCCTATGATCTAACTCCTCCGGTGAACACTTTAAACATAAAAAAAAAAAAATTAGAAAATATTACGTTATTCAACCTAACATCACTAAAAGTGCAACACCAAGCTATCAAAAAAGGCACATGCCCCCCAAAATAGTAACAGTCAGTTTATTCTGCAAAAAATTAGACCCTACCATTAGACAATCGCCAAATAAAAATAATATGTCTCTCAAAATATGGAGACAGTAAAACATGAGTTGTTTTTGGTTCAACAATGCTTTTATGGTGTAAAATAGAAATAACAAAAAAATAAGGAAAGATATTCGGTCTTGCCGCATCTGTAACAACCAGCTGTCTAAAAATATCATACCAAATAACCCCTCAGGTAGACATCTTTTTAAACAAAAATGTAAAACTCTTACAACTTTTATCACAAAAAGGTGCAATAGCAAGCGCTCAAAGTCAGATGCACCACAAAATAATTTAATAAGAGTTGCAAATAATGTTCATATATTTTTTTTTCAAACAGGAATGAAGACATGTAAGGCCAAATTGACCAAAATGCAAAGGAACAGTGCAACGATATGCGGGCCATTCAGGAGCGCATGAAGGCCATGGAGGAGAGGCAATGCCAGGCCATGAAGGGGGTGCAGGAGATGATCATGCTTTTGGAAAAGTTGTATATAACAGTATAGCTAACAACTCAAGACCACCTGAGTCAAACAGAAAATTAAGGTAAGTGATCAATTATTTAAAACTTAACTTTAATAAAGTAATCATAGAAAATTGGCCCCAAGATAAATAGATAACAATGTAGAAAATACAAAAAGGAAGCAATGCGGAGGGTCACCCCACAAGTAATTGTGGCACTCAGTGACCAGAACACACTTAGATAGCAAGAGGTGCTCGGCGGCACCAAAAAAGTAACCAGGTGGCCCTACCGCTCAGATGAGATGCTCCTTGGTACAACGAATGCCTCACCGGTAGGGATGAGCGAACCCGAACTGTATAGTTCGGGTTCGTACCAAATTTTGGGGTGTCTGTGACACGGACCCGAACCCGAACATTTTCGTAAAAGTCCGGGTTCGGGTTCGGTGTTCGTCGCTTTCTTGGCGATTTTTGAAAGGCTGCAAAGCAGCCAATCAACAAGCGTCATACTACTTGCCCCAAGAGGCCGTTTTTGAACCTGTGCACCTGTCGTGGCAAATCAAAGTGAGCCACCTGCTTATTATCTTTTGTACGTCACAGCCATGCCTACTATTGGCATGGCTGTGATTGGCCAGTGCAGCATGTGACCCAGCCTCTATTTAAGCTGGAGTCACGTAGCGCCGCAAGTCACTCTACTCTGATCAGTGTAGGGAGCGGTTGCAGCTGCGACGTTAGGGCGAGATTAGGCAGTGATTAACTCCTCCAAAAGACTTAATTCAGTGATCGATTTACAGCTGTGGATCATTGAACTGCTGCTATTCAATTGCTCACTGTTTTTAGGCTGCCCAGAGCATTTTTCAGTCACTTTTTTCTGGGGTGATCGGCGGCCATTTTGTGTCTTGTGGTGCGCCAGCACAAGCTGCCACCAAGTACATCAATAGTGTGGTTATTTTTTGGCTATATCCTACATCAGGGGCAAGCTGTCACCAAGTGCATTTAACCATCAATAGTGTGGTTATTTTTTGGCTATATCCTACATCAGAGGCTTGGCTGTGCTTGCTATTTTATTGAGGGGTGAAATACAATTGCCAAAATAGCAGTACCCTAAATCTGGTGTTTCAGCTGTGGCCAGCCAATTGTAATACTGTCTGCTGTCTGACAAAGGATATATTTTTGTTCAGGGTTGAAATACAATTCACAACTTAGCAATTTCCTAAATTAGTGGTTTCTGCTGTATCAGGGCTACTTTAAATCTATTCATTAAAAGGGTATATAAGATTCAAGGTGCAGATAGGGTCATTCTCAATAACTTCACACACACGCTACTGTGCAATTCCAAGTCTAATTCTGTGTGTAAACGTATACCTGTCACCCAGCGCCTAAATAATAGGCCTGAAATTTATATTCATCTAAATCTGTGGTTATTGCAGTGGCTGGTCAAGTTATTTAGTGTCCGTCAAAGCACAGTTTTTGTTCTGGGTTGAAATACAATAACCAATTTAGCAATTCTCTAAATTTGTGGTTTCTGCTGTATCAGGCCTACTTTAAATCTATCCCTAAAAGGGTATATTAGATTCAAGGTGCAGATAGGGTCATTCTCAATAACTTCACACACACGCTACTGTGCAATTCCAAGTCTAATTCTGTCTGTAAACGTATACCTGTCACCCAGCGCCTAAATACTAGGCCTCAAATTTATATTCAGCTAAATCTGTCGTTACTGATGTGCCTTTATTAGTGTAATACGGTACCTAAATAGATAGCCAGATAGTGTTAGGTGTCTGTAAAAAAAGGCCTGAATTTGAATTCAATACATTGGGCCAAATAATATTTTTCTTATTGTGGTGAACGGTAACAATGAGGAAAACATCTAGTAAGGGACGCGGACATGGTCGTGGTGGTGTTAGTGGACCCTCTGGTGCTGGGAGAGGACGTGGCCGTTCTGCCACAGCCACACGTCCTAGTGTACCAACTACCTCAGGTCCCAGTAGCCGCCATAATTTACAGCGATATTTGGTGGGGCCCAATACCGTTCTAAGGATGGTAAGGCCTGAGCAGGTACAGGCATTAGTCAATTGGGTGGCAGACAGTGGATCCAGCACGTTCACATTATCTCCCACCCAGTCTTCTGCAGAAAGTGCACAGATGGCGCCTGAAAACCAAGCCCATCAGTCTGTCACATCACCCCCATGCATACCAGGGAAACTGTCTGAGCTGGCAGGGTTTCCCAAGGGCATCCACCTAGCCCTTCCCCAGCGGTGGAAGACATAGAATGCACTAATGCACAACCACTTATGTTTCCTGATGATGAGGACATGGGAATACCACCTCAGCACGTCTCTGATGATAACGAAACACAGGTGCCAACTGCTGCGTCTTTCTGCAGTGTGCAGACTGAACAGGAGGTCAGGGATCAAGACTGGGTGGAAGACGATGCAGGGGATGATGAGGTCCTAGACCCCACATGGAATGAAGGCCGTGCCACTGACTTTCACAGTTCGGAGGAAGAGGCAGTGGTGAGACCGAGCCAACAGCGTAGCAAAAGAGGGAGCAGTGGGCAAAAGCAGAACACCCGCCGCCAAGAGACTCCGCCTGCTACTGACCGCCGCCATCTGGGACCGAGCACCCCAAAGGCAGCTTCAAGGAGTTCCCTGGCATGGCACTTCTTCAAACAATGTGCTGACGACAAGACCCGAGTGGTTTGCACGCTGTGCCATCAGAGCCTGAAGCGAGGCATTAACGTTCTGAACCTTAGCACAACCTGCATGACCAGGCACCTGCATGCAAAGCATGAACTGCAGTGGAGTAAACACCTTAAAAACAAGGAAGTCACTCAGGCTCCCCCTGCTACCTCTCCTGCTGATGTCGCCTCGGCCTCTTCTGCTGCTGCCGCCTCGGCCTCTTCCTCTGCCTCTGGAGGAACGTTGGCACCTGCAGCCCAGCAAACAGGGGATGTACCACCAACACCACCACCTCCGTCACCAAGCATCTCAACCATGTCACACGGCAGCGTTCAGCTCTCCATCTCACAAACATTTGAGAGAAAGCGTAAATTCCCACCTAGCCACCCTCGATCCCTGGCCCTGAATGCCAGCATTTCTAAACTACTGGCCTATGAAATGCTGTCATTTAGGCTGGTGGACACAGCCAGCTTCAAACAGCTCATGTCGCTTGCTGTCCCACAGTATGTTGTTCCCAGCCGGCACTAATTCTCCAAGAGAGCCGTGCCTTCCCTGCACAACCAAGCATCCAATAAAATCAAGTGTGCACTGCGCAACGCCATCTGTGGCAAGGTCCACCTAACCACAGATACGTGCACACTGGGTAAATGTAGTGGCGGCTGGGCCCCAGGTGGAGAGATGTTTGGCGCACGTCCTTCCGCCACCAAGGATCGCAGGGCAACATTCTTTGCCTTCTCTTGCCTCCTCCTCCTACTCGGTTCCTCCTCCTCCTACTCGGTTCCTCCTCCTCTTCTTCCACCTGCTCATCCAGTCAGCCACGCACCTTCACCACCAACTTCAGCACAGCCCCAGACCATTCTGAAACTCATATATTTGGGGGACAGGCCCCACACCGCACAGGAGTTGTGGCGGGGTAAAGAACAATAGACCGACGATTGGTTGCTGCCGGTGAGCCTCAAGCCCGGCCTGGTGGTGTGCGATAATGGGCGAAATCTCGTTGCAGCTCTGGGACTAGCCAGTTTGACGCACATCCCTTGCCTGGCGCATGTGCTGAATTTGGTGGTGCAGAAGTTCATTCACAACTACCCCGACATGTCAGAGCTGCTGCATAAAGTGCGGGCCGTCTGTTCGCGCTTCTGGCATTCACATCCTACCGCTGCTCGCCTGTCTGCGCTACAGCGTAACTTCGGCCTTCCCGCTCACTGCCTCATATGCAACGTGCCCACCAGGTGGAACTCCACCTTGCACATGCTAGACAGACTGTGCGAGCAGCAGCAGGCCATAGTGGAGTTTCAGCTGCAGCACGCACGGGTCAGTCGCACTGCGGAACAGCACCACTTCACCACCAATGACTGGGCCTCCATGCGAGACCTGTGTGCCCTGTTGCGCTGTTTCGAGTACTCCACCAACATGGCCAGTGGCGATGACACCGTTATCAGCATTACAATACCACTTTTATGTCTCCTTGAGAAAACACTTAGGGCGATGATGGAAGAGGAGGTGGCCCAGGAGGAGGAGGAGGAGGAGGAAGAGGGGTCATTTTTAGCACTTTCAGGCCAGTCTCTTCGAAGTGACTCAGAGGGAGGTTTTTTGCAACAGCAGAGGCCAGGTACAAATGTGGCCAGCCAGGGCCCACTACTGGAGGACGAGGATGAGGTGGAGGAGGATGAGGATGAAGCATGGTCACAGCGGGGTGGCACCCAACGCAGCTCGGGGCCATCACTGGTGCGTGGCTGGGGGGAAACGCAGGACGATGACGATACGCCTCCCACAGAGGACAGCTTGTCCTTACATCTGGGCAGCCTGGCACACATGAGCGACTACATGCTGCAGTGGCTGCGCAACGACAGCAGAGTTGCCCACATTATAACGTGTGCGGACTACTGGGTTACCACCCTGCTGGATCCACGGTACAAAGACAATGTGCCACCTTACTTCCTGCACTGGAGCGTGATAGGAAGATGCGCAAGTACAAGCGCACGTTGGTAAACACGCTACTGAGAGCATTCCCAAATGTCACAGGGGAACAAGAGGAAGCCCAATGCCAAGGCAGAGTAGGAGCAAGAGGTCGCCAAGGCAGCTGTGTCACGGCCAGCTCCTCTGAGGGCAGGGTTAGCATGGCAGAGATGTGGAAAAGTTTTGTCAACACGCCACAGCTAACTGCACCACCACCTGATACGCAACGTGTTAGCAGGTCGCAACATTTCACTAACATGGTGGAACAGTACGTGTGCACACTCCTCCACGTACTGACTGATGGTTCGGCCCCATTCAACTTCTGGGTCTCTAAATTGTCCACGTGGCCAGAGCTAGCCTTTTATGCCTTGGAGGTGCTGGCCTGCCCGGCGGCCAGCGTTTTGTCTGAACGTGTATTCAGCACGGCAGGGGGCATCATTACAGACAAACGCAGATTGAATGTGGACAAGCTGACATTCATAAAAATGAACCAGGCATGGATCCCACAGGACCTGTCCATCCCTTGTGCAGATTAGACATTAACTACCTCCCCTTAACCATATATTATTGTACTCCAGGGCACTTCCTCATTCAATCCTATTTTTATTTTCATTTTACCATTATATTGAAGTTGAATGAACCTCTCCTCTGTCTGGGTGCCGGGGCCTAAATATATGACAATTGACTGTTCCAATGTTGGGTGACGTGAAGCCTGATTCTCTGCTATGACATGAAGACTGATTCTCTGCTGAAATGAAGCCAGATTCTCTGTTACGGGACCTCTCTCCTCTGCCTGGGTGCCTGGGCCTAAATATCTGACAATGGACTGTTCCAGTGTTGGGTGACGTGAAGCCTGATTCTCTGCTATGACATGCAGACTGATTCTCTGCTGACATGAAGCCAGATTCTCTGTTACGGGACCTCTCTCCTCTGCCTGGGTGCCTGGGCCTAAATATCTGACAATGCACTGTTCCAGTGTTGGGTGATGTAAAGCATGATTCTCTGCTATGACATGAAGACTGATTCTCTGCTGACATGAAGCCAGATTCTCTGTTACGGGACCTCTCTCCTCTGCCTGGGTGCCTGTGCGCCTGGGCCTAAATATCTGACAATAGACTGTTCCAGTGTTGGGTGACGTGAAGCCTGATTCTCTGCTATGACATGAAGACTGATTCTCTGCTGACATGAAGCCAGATTCTCTGTTATGGGACCTCTGTCCTCTGCCTGGGTGCCGGGGCCTAAATATATGACAATGGACTGTTACAGTGGTGGGTGACGTGAAGCCTGATTCTCTGCTATGGGACCTCTCTCCAATTGATATTGGTTAATTTTTATTTATTTTATTTTTATTTTTATTAATTTCCCTATCCCCATTTGCTTGCAGGGGATTTACCTACATGTTGCTGCCTTTTGCAGCCCTCTAGCCCTTTCCTGGGCTGTTTTACAGCCTTTCTAGTGCTCCATTGATTTCAATGGGGTTCGGGGCTAAGTTCGGGTCGGGTTCGGATCCCGAACCCGAACATTTCCGGGAAGTTCGCCCGAACTTCTCGAACCCGAACATCCAGGTGTTCACTCAACTCTACTCACCGGTGTTGGATGATGTACATACACCGTTGCTGGAGGCAGTTGTCAAACGCAGAGTTAGAGATGCTAGGCTAGCTGGCCCTAGTGATACCCTAGGGACCTACACTGGCCTAAGTGACCTGATCACGGATCCCCGTGACCGGTCACAGTCAGGAACCTAACCCTGGAATTAGTGTGCCGTATAAAGCCCTCTCTTGCCTAGTCCCTACATGCATGTTTTGCTACAAAGATGAGTTGTAAAGCTCATCAGGGAAAACAAGGGATCTTGGGCTATTTAACTGAATCGGGTAGACTGACAAAGATATCAGCCATGTCCCCGAAACAGAAACAGAGTATGTCCACGATCCTGATGTGGATTCGAGTGGACAGACTAACAGTAGAACAGTAAGAGGACCCCTGATACTGAAACTCTCTCCTACTACCAAAGTGTTGGTGCATGGGCTAATGTAGCCTAAGGTAGCGCTGAGAACCGCCAACTTTTGAAAAGCCGTCCTCAGAACGAGGCTTGGCTAAGACACTCCTACTTCACCTAATGGTGCGGGTCACGTCCGCGCATGTTCAGGGAAGTGCATCGCATTACGAAAAAGGGAAGGTCACTGGGCGGACGCTCGTGAGTGGGATGACGTCACTGCGTCCAATCTCGTCTATTCACACGAGATGACACGACAGTTGCCAGGCAATCGGGACGCTACCCCTGGGTCCTGTCAGATAGCGCAGCTACTGATGTGCAGTTTCGCTATGCAAGGTAAATGGCATTAGTAGCATAAAAGATAATTAAAGTAACATGAATATGCTGACCATATACAGACACATGTCCGAGGGGAAAGGGATGAAAAGATGGAACTTAATGAATGATATCTAAAGGAGGGGAGGGGAAATGGAGGAAAGAGGGAAAAGGAGAAAAAAAACTGAGAACTAGTATAATTAAATATACATGTTAATTAAATAATGATGATCCAAATACACAAGCAGACAAAATTATAAAGCATGCATATGGATATGGGCAACCTAGATGAAGCAGCTGAAATTAAGCTGCTCATTCAGGCCCGTGGGTGAGACCGTACGTAATGTGTAGATCCAGCGGGATTCTCGCTGGAGTAAAGTGCAGTCCCAATCCTCACCGCGGATTGGGCGCCCAACCTCTTCTATTCCCATGGCCTTTAGGCAGCTGGGGTTTCCCTGATGGCAGTCATGGACATGCCTGGACACCACTGTGTCCCTTCTGTTGGCAATGTCGCCGAGATGTTCACCCGGTCGCCTGCGCATCTCGTGTCTGGTCTTACCCACATACCCCATATTGCAGTCACAGGGAATTTTGTAGATAACACCCTGAGTTTTACAATTAATGAAGTCCCTGATAGGGAATGTTCTTTTCAGATTGGAACTATAAAAGGTTTTGCATGTTTGGACAATACTGCAAGCTACGCAGCCACTACACCTAAAACAGCCTGTACGCCTGCGATCAAGCCAAGTGAACAGGTGAGAAGTGGCTGTGTACGAGGAGATCCTTAAGATTACTGCCCCTTCTGAAGGTTATCTGGGGATAATCATGTCCGAGGGACCAGAGTTCTAGAAAAAGGCGATTGATCTCAGGGCAAGGTTTCATAACAGGGGGTACCCAGACAATATACTCAAGCAAGCCTATCATAGGGATGCCGATACGGCTCGCTGAGATCTTTTGGTATCCAAAGCAATAACAATTGATGACCAAAAGATCCGGCTATTAGACACTTTTGATGGCTGTGCTGACCGCACGCAAGGGATCCTTGGGAAACATTGGCCTATTTTACTGATGGATCCGTATATCAGGGATATAATACATGATTATCCCCAGATAACCTTCAGAAGGGGCAGTAATCTTAAGGATCTCCTCGTACACAGCCACTTCTCATCTGTTCCTAGACAGGGCACTTGGCTTGATCGCAGGCCTACAGGCTATTTTAGGTGTAGTGGCTGCATAGATTGCAGAATTGTCCAAACAGGCAAAACCTTTTATAGTTCCAATCTGTAAAGAACATTACCTATCAGGGACTTCATTAATTGTAAAACGCAGGGTGTCATCTACAAAATTCCCTGTGACTGCAATAAGGAGTATGTGGGTAAGACCAGATGCGCAGGTAACTGAGTGAACATCTCGGCGACATTGCCAACAGAAGGGACACAGTGGTGTCCAGGCATGTCCATGACTGCCATCAGGGAAACCCTAGCAGCCTAAAGGCCATGGGAATACAAACCGGATTCCAAAAAAAGTTGGGACACTATACAAATTGTGAATAAAAATTGAATGCAATGATGTGGAGATGGCAAATGTCAATATTTTATTTGTAATAAAATGTAGATGACAGATCAAATGTTTAATCTGAGTAAATGTATCATTTTAAAGGAAAAATACGCTGATTCAAAATTTCACGGTGTCAACAAATCCCCAAAAAGTTTGGACAAGTAGCAATAAGAGGCTGGAAAAAGTAAATTTGAGCATAACGAAGAGCTGGAAGACCAATTAACACTAATTAGGTCAATTGGTAACATGATTGGGTATAAAAAGAGCTTCTCAGAGTGGCAATGTCTCTCAGAAGCCAAGATGGGTAGAGGATCACCAATTCCCACAATGTTGCGCAGAAAGATAGTGGAGCAATATCAGAAAGGTGTTACCCAGCGAAAAATTGCAAAGACTTTGCATCTATCATCATCAACTGTGCATAACATCATCCGAAGATTCAGAGAATCTGGAACAATCTCTGTGCGTAAGGGTCAAGGCTGTAAAACCATACTGGATGCCCGTGATCTCCGGGCCTTTAAATGACACTGCACCACAAACAGGAATGCTACTGTAAAGGAAATCACAGAATGGGCTCAGGAATACTTCCAGAAACCATTGTCAGTGAACACAATCCACCGTGCCATCCGCCATTGCCAGCTGAAACTCTACAGTGCAAAGAAGAAGCCATTTCTAAGCAAGATCCACAAGCTCAGGCGTTTTCACGGGGCCAGGGATCATTTAAAATGGAGTGTGGCAAAATGGAAGACTGTTCTGTGGTCAGACGAGTCACGATTCAAAGTTCTTTTTGGAAATCTGGGACGCCATGTCATCCGGACCAAAGAGGACAAAGACAACCCAAGTTGTTATCAATGCTCAGTTCAGAAGCCTGCATCTCTGATGGTATGGGGTTGCATGAGTGCGTGTGGCATGGGCAGCTTGCATGTCTGGAAAGGCACCATCAATGCAGAAAAATATATTCAGGTTCTAGAACAACATATGCTCCCATCCAGATGTCATCTCTTTCAGGGAAGACCCTGCATTTTTCAACAAGATAATGCCAGACCACATTCTGCATCAATCACAACATCATGGCTGCGTAGGAGAAGGATCCGGGTACTGAAATGGCCAGTCTGCAGTCCAGATCTTTCACCTATAGAGAACATTTGGCACATCGTAAAGAGGAAGGTGCAACAAAGAAGGCCCAAGACGATTGAACAGTTAGAGACCTGTATTAGACAAGAATGGGAGAGCATTCCTATTTCTAAACTTGAGAAACTGGTCTCCTCAGTCCCCAGACGTCTGTTGAGTGTTGTAAGAAGAAGGGGAGATGCCACACAGTGGTTAAAATGGCCTTGTCCCAACTTTTTGGGGATTTGTTGACACCATGAAATTCTGATTCAACATATTTTTCCCTTAAAATGGTACATTTTCTCAGTTTAAATTTTTGTTCCGTGATTTATGTTCTATTCTGAATAAAATATTAGAAGTTGGCACCTCCACATCATTGCATTCAGTATTTATTCACGATTTGTATAGTGTCCCAACTTTTTGGGAATCCGGTTTGTAGAAAAGGTTGGGCGCCCAATCTGCGGTGGGGATTGGGACCACACTTTACTCCAGCGAGAATCCCGCTGGATCTACACATTACGTACGATCTCACCCACAGGCCTGAATGAGCAGCTTAATTTCAGCTGCTTCATCTAGGTTGCCCATATCCATATGCATACTTTATAATTTTGTCTGCTTGTCTATTTGGATCCTCATTATTTTATTAACATGTATATTTAATTAGACTATTTCTCAGTTTTTTTCTCCTTTTCCCTCTTTCCTCCATTTCCCCTCCCCTCCTTTAGTTATCATTCATTATGTTCCATCTTTCCATCCCTTTCCCCTTGGACATGTGTCTGTATATGGTCAGCATATTCATGTTACTTTAATTATCTTTTATGCCACTAATGCCATTTACCTTGCAAAGCGCAACTGCACATCAGTAGCTGCGCTATCTGACAGGACCCAGGGGTAGCATCCCGATTGCTTGGCAACTGTCGTGTCATCTCGCGTGAATAGACGAGATTGGACGCAGTGATGTCATCCCACTCACGAGCGTCCGCCCAGTGACCTTCCCTTTTTCGTAATGCGATGCACCTCCCTGCGCATGTGCGGACGTGACCCGCACCATTAAGTGAAGTAGGAGTGTCTAAGCCAAGCCTCGTTCTGAGGCCAGCTTTTCAAAAGGTGGAGGTTCTCGGCGCTACCTTAGGCTACATCAGTCCATGCACCAACATTTTGGTAGTAGGAGAGGTTTCCAGTATCAGGGGTCCTCTTACTGTTCTACTGTTAGTCTGTCCACTCGAATCCACATCAGGATCGTGGACATACTCTGTTTCGGGGACACGGCTGATATCTTTGTCAGTCTACCAGGTTCAGTTAAATAGCCCAAGCTCTCTTGTTTTCCCTGATGAGCTTTACACTCATCTTTGTAGCAAAACATGCGTGTAGGAACTAGGCAGGAGAGGGCTTTATAGGACGCACTAATGCCAGGGTTAGGTTCCTGATTGTGACCGGTCACGGGGATCCGTGATCAGGTCACTTAGGTCAGTGTAGGTCCCTAGGGTATCACTAAGGCCAGCTAGCCTAGCATCCCTAACTCTGTGTTTGACAACTGCCTCCAGCAACGGTGTATGTACATCATCCAACACCGTTGAGGCATTTGTTGTACCAAGGAGCATCTCATCATAGCGGTAGGACCACCTGGTTACTTTTTTGGTGCCGTTGAGCTCCTCTTGCTATCTAAGTGTGTTCTGGTCACTGAGTGCCACAATTACTTGTGGGGTGACCCTCTGCATTGCTTCCTTTTTGTATTTTCTACATTGTTATCTATTTATCTTGGGGCCAATTTTCTATGATTACTTTATTAAAAGTTAAGTTTTAAATAATTGATCACTTACCTTAATTTTCTTTTGGAAAAGTTGCCATAATTTTTTTTTTCTAATAAGTTATATATATTGTTTATACAGTTATAACGTGTATTTTGTTTTTTGTAATATTGCTCGGTTTTAGTGTAATAGCTCGGCCTAAATCAGCCAGAACTGACAGCAGCCGGTAAATACATGTCAAATACATATAGGGTCCATTCACACATCTGTAAAATGTGTCCACATCCATTCCACAATTGAGAGGAACGTTTACAGACCCATTGATTTTCATTTCTAGTTTGGAAAATTTGGCATTTACAGGATACAGAGGTAAGTGTTGCCCTTTACAGGCCCCAAAAATTAGCTGACAGGCGTTCACCTGACAGCAAAGATTTTTTTGTGGCTAGTGGTACATTAGGCAATCACAGGATACAGAAGTACGTGTCGGCCATTACAGGCCCCAAAGATTAGCCGATCCGCGTTCCCCTGACAGCAAATACATTTGTATTCTGTGGCTGGTGGTACATTAGGCATGTACAGGATACAGAAGTAAGTGTAGGCCATTACAGGCCCCAAGAATTAGCTGACAGGCGTTCACCTGACAGCAAAGCATTTTTTATTCTGTGGCTGGTGGTACATTAGGCATTCACGGTATAAATAAGTGTCGGCCATTACAGTCCCCGAAAATTAGTCATTCAACGGACATAAAAGGCCTTTTATGCCACTGTATTTACCGAAGATAGGGACCATAAATTGTTATGGGTGGTGGCAGATATGGGCTGTCATGAGGAATTTGAATCAAACATAGTCTACTGGTCACATGTGTTGAATTCCTCCAAGATCAATGCCTCATTCATTTTTAGAAATGTGAGGTAGTCAACACTGTTGTGAGCTAGGCAAGTGCGCTTATCGGTCACGATCCCCCCTGCTGCGCTGAACGTTCTTTCGGACAGGACACTTGACAATGGGCAAGCCAACAGTTCCATTGCAAATTGTGCAAGCTCTGGCCAGAGGTCAAGCCTGTCCACCCAGTAGTCCAGGGGTTCATCACTTCTCAGAGCGTCCAAATTGGCTGTTAACCCGATGTAGTCAGACACCTGTCGGTCTAGGCGTTCCCTGAGGCTGGATCTGGAGGACAGCTGTCAATGGGTCGGCTGAAATGATTTCATATCAGAAGTGACCAACATATCTTCAAACCACCCTCTTCTTGCAGGCGCTGTTGGATTGGTACCCACAACTGTTTCTCTGTGAGTGGAAATTCCTCTGCCAGCGCCAGAAAAAATCGTAATGCAGCATTTCTCTAAGCAAGGCCTGGAAGTGCTGCATTCTGACAGCCCTCTGTGATGGTAGTAACATTTCCACCATTTTTTGTTTGTACCGGGAGTCTAAGTACGTTGCCACCCAGTATTGGTCCTTGCCCTTTATGCTTTTTATACGGGGGTCCCTCTTAAAACACTGGAGGATGAAGGCCCCCATTTGCACTAAACTGGAAGCGGTGCAGTGGCCTGGCTCCTGCTCATCATCCAGGATAATGTAATCCTCGTTCTCCTCCCTCCCATCCACTGACAACACCAGGGATCCCAGAAAGGTTTAAAGCATGCTATTCTTGCTCTCCTCCTCGGCACCATCCTCCTCTGACTCCTCTTCAGACTCCTGTTGTTGACTTGTCTCAGATGGAGTAGCAACCCTGGGAATTCATTCAGCATTGCGACTTCCTCATCTTCCTGCTCCTCGAAGGCTTGATCAATGACACGACGCAATGCACGCTCCAGAAAGAACGCAAAAGGTACGATGTCACTGATGGCACCCTGGCTGCGATTGACCAGTTTGGTGATCTCATCAAATGGCCGCAGAAGTCTGCCTGCATCGCGCATGAGCAGCCACTGGAGCGGTGAAAAAAAACAAGCTACCCAGAACCTGTTCTGCCGCAGAGTTCGTACAGGTAGTCGCTAACTGCACATTTCTGCTGGAGCAGCCTATCGAGCATATACAAGATTGAGTTCCATAGCGTCGGGCAATCACAAATAAGACGTCTGACGGGCAGGTTGTGTCGCCACTGAATGACAGCAAGGCGAGCCATAGCCGTGTAAGATCTTCTGAAATGGCCAGAGATTTTCCTGGCCTGCCGCAAGACGTCCTTGACCCCAGGGTATTTGACAACGAATCGCTGCACGAAAAGTTCAGGACATGTGCCATGCACGGCACGTGTGCCATTTTGCCCTGTTTCAGCGCACTCAGCAGATTGGCACTGTTGTCGCACACCACTTTACCAACTGTCAAATTGAGCGGTGTTAGCCACTGATCTGCCTGTGAACGCAAATCTGAAAGGAGTGCAGGACCGGTGTGGCTCTTGGCTTCCAGGCACAACAGACTCAGCACAGCATGGCAACGTCTCACCTGGCATGTCGAATAGGTTCTGGGGATCTTGGGCGGCGCATCAGAAGAGACGGTAGCAGCAGAAAAGGAGGGGTCAGCCGAGGAGGAGAGGGAGGATGGAGTAGGAGGCGGAGAAGAAGAGGCAAGCTTACATGCAATCCGTGGCGGTAAAACCAAATCTACACGGGTTACATGCTCGACGGCCTTCAGAAGGTTCACCCAGTGGGCAGTAAAAGTTATATATCTTCCCTGCCCGTGTTTGCTAGTCCACGTGTCTGTGGTCAGATGTATCTTGGCACCGACACTGTGTGCCAGAGATACAATCACTTGCCGCTGTGTCCATATAGCTCTGGGATGCCCTTCTGCAAGAAATATTTCCTTCCTGGGACCTTCCATTGTGGTGTTCCAATGGCCACAAATTTTCGAAAGGCCTCTGAGTCCACAAGTTTATATGGCAGTAGTTGGCGGGCTATCAGTTCCGACAAGCCAGCGGTCAGCCATTGGGCAAGAGGGTTATCCGGCGTCATCATTTTTTTACGCTCGAACATTTGGGCCACGGAAGCCTGCATTTTTCCTGCCAAACGTGAGGACGGCATGATGGAAGGTGGAGTGGAGGACAATTGTGAGAAGAGAGGAGAAGGAGAGGAGGCAGGACGGTGAGAGCCTGGAGTGTTGCTTTGTGGGTTCTAACGGCGTTGCTCCCACTGGGCTCGGTGATGGGAGGCCAGGTGCCTTCTTAAGGCGGTCATCCCTAGGTGAGTGTTGGGCTTACCGTGACTCATGCGTTGACTGCAAAGGCTGCAGATGGCAACACTATTGTCAGCAGCTGACACATAAAAAAAAAAAAACACACTGCAGAGCCATGTGCCGGCATCCTGGGAGCGCCAGATGTTTCCGTACATGGTTGATGGCTCACTCCTGATACATTAGCAGTCTGGTTTGTCCCTCCTGTGCAATGTAAGTTCGGCCTGCTTCTCCTCCCTATCTGCTGGTCCATCTCTCCCTCTGAACTCCCCTTCTATTCCTCTCTTGTGGGCACCCACGTTATGTCCATAGACACGTCATCATCAACGTCACCTTCCCCACCACTAACATTAGCGATCTCTGAGTAGGCAGCAACAGCGGGGACCAACCTCCTTGGGCTGATCTGGGTACTGTCGTCAAACTGCTTAGTGGCGCTGTTGCTACCTCCTCTTCCTGATCTGATGCCAAGAATGGCTGCGCATCGGAAATTTCTTGTGATGGATCGGAAAATAATTCCTGTGACTCAAGCAGAGGATATATGGTGGTGGTGGTGTCTTTGGGGGTGCACACAGCAGAGAGTGAAGAAGGTGCAGATAGAGAGGATGAGGAGGGTGCAGAAGCGGAAGGCTGAGTGGGCCACTCAACCAAGTCTGGTGCGTTCTTTGACGTAATTGAACGCACCTTCTGCAACTTCCCACTTTGGCTCCGGCCTGGTGCTCCTACCCTACCCCTACCACCCCTGTGGAAGGGCCTGCCTCTTCCTCTGCCTGTCATTTTTTAAATGACCCAGTGACAA
Source organism: Bufo gargarizans (assembly GCF_014858855.1). Lineage (NCBI taxonomy): Eukaryota > Metazoa > Chordata > Amphibia > Anura > Bufonidae > Bufo > Bufo gargarizans. The sequence goes on along the minus strand of NC_058080.1, from coordinate 328,511,444 downwards.
AAGTCTCTAGAGAAGTGCAGTGTATGTGGAAGACGGTATATAACACCCCGCTTCAATATGTGGTTTTTATTTAAAAAAAATCCTGGAAATGTTCTCACTGTGTGTAGCAAAGGTAACGCAGTGAAAGCGGATACATTTCTGCAGTACCCAAATACACTATTTGAAAAGTATATTCTTAGATAACACCCTGCTTCAATATGTGGTTTTGGGGGGCCACTGGTCTATCACACAAGTTATAAAAAATGTTTTCCTTTGAATGTTCTCACTGTGTGTAGCAGAGGTAATGCAGTGAAAGCGTATACATTTCTGCAGTACCCAAATACACTATTTGAAAAATATATTCTTATATAACACTCCGCTTCAATATGTTGTTTTGGGGGGCCACTGGTATATCACACCAGTTATAAAAAATGTGAGGTAACGCAGTGAAAGTGGATACATTTCTGCAGTGCCCAAATGCACTATTTGAGTAGTATATTCTTAGATGACACCCCACTTCAATACGTGGTTTTGGGGGCCACTGGTCTATCATACCAGTTCTAATACTTTTTTGTAATTGTGTTTGTCACTCTTTGTAGTTGTAATATCACTGCAGAACCAATCAGCAGTCACAATGCTGCACTATACAAATCTACTATAATATGCTTTCTATATTAGAAAGTATATTATAAGTGTATTACACCCCTAGATACTGCACACCAAACAAAAGCACACCTATACCAGTCCTTAAAAGGACTTTTGTGGACCTATTATCTAGCGATTTGTGTCACTAACACTCTAACAGTCTGTCCCTGCTCCACACAGCAACCTCTCCCTACACTGACAAAAGACAAGAATGTAAAATGGCAGCCAGATCAGTTCTATTTATAAGGTAGGGGGTATGTCCATGTGCTGAAATGTCTCAACTGGCTGTCCTGTACCACCTGATGGATGTATCATGGGTCAAAGTTCTTCACAATGTAAAATAATATGGCAGTCGCGAATATTGCCATGTATTTGCATGTTCAGCAAACAGAGAACGAGCAAAGTTCGCCGCGAACCGACCGCTTGGTGAACCGCAAGGCCATCTCTACTGACAACCATCGGACATCCTGAGATTTACAGGCTTGTCCAGGTGCAGGGGGCTCGAGTAGGAAACCACCTTCTCCTATAGAGATGGCCGTGCGGTTCGCCCGGCGGTCGTTTCGCTGCGAACTTTGCTCATTCGCGATTCGCAGAACATGCGAAAATATGGCGATGTTCGCATGCACCATATTATTGCGCCGAACTGTGACCCATGACACATTCATCAGGTGGGACAGGACAGCCAATTGAGAAGTTTTAGCACATGGACACATCCCTACCCTATAGCAGAATCCGATCTGGCAGCCATTTTACATTCTGTGTTTTGCCAGTGTAGGGAGAAGTTGCTTTGTGGAGCAGGGACAGACTGTTAGGGACACCAAAAGCTAGCTAATAGGGCCACAAAAGTCCTTTTAAGGACTGGTATAGGTATGCTATAGATAGGTGCGATATACTGAGGGGTGTGATATACTTATAATTAGGGATGAGCGAACTCGAACTGACACGGACCCGAACCCGGACATTTTCGTAAAAGTCCGGGTTCGGGTTCGGTGTTCGTCGCTTTCTTCGCGCTTTTGTGACGCTTTCTTGGCGCTTTTTGAAAGGCTGCAAAGCAGCCAATCAACAAGCGTCATACTACTTGCCCCAAGAGGCCATCACAGCCATGCCTACTATTGGCATGGCTGTGATTGGCCAGAGCACCATGTGACCCAGCCTCTATTTAAGCTGGAGTCACATAGCGCCGCCCGTCACTCTGCTCTGATTAGCGTAGGGAGAGGTTGCGGCTGCGACAGTAGGGCGAGATTAGGCAGATTAACTCCTCCAAAGGACTTGATTAACTGATCGATCTGCAGCTGTGGATCATTGAGCTGCTGATCCTCAATTGCTCACTGTTTTTAGGCTGCACAGACCGTTTGTCAGTCTCATTTTTCTGGGGTGATCGGCGGCCATTTTGTGTCTTGTGGTGCGCCAGCACAAGCTGCGACCAAGTGCATTTAACCCTCAATGGTGTGGTTGTTTTTTGGCTAAAGCCTACATCAGGGTGAAGCTGTCACACCAAGTGCATTTAACCAGCAATAGTCTGTTCATTTTTTGGCCATATACAAAATCAGGGGCAAGCTGCGCCTGTCACCAAGTGCATTTAACCCTCAATGGTGTGGTTGTTTTTTGGCTAAAGCCTACATCAGGGTGAAGCTGTCACACCAAGTGCATTTAACCAGCAATAGTCTGTTCATTTTTTGGCCATATACAAAATCAGGGGCAAGCTGCGCCTGTCACCAAGTGCATTTAACCCTCAATGGTGTGGTTGTTTTTTGGCTAAAGCCTACATCAGGGTGAAGCTGTCACACCAAGTGCATTTAACCAGCAATAGTCTGTTCATTTTTTGGCCATATACAAAATCAGGGGCAAGCTGCGCCTGTCACCAAGTGCATTTAACCCTCAATGGTGTGGTTGTTTTTTGGCTAAAGCCTACATCAGGGTGAAGCTGTCACACCAAGTGCATTTAACCAGCAATAGTCTGTTCATTTTTTGGCCATATCCCAGTCTAATTCTGTCACTAAATCCATACCGGTCACCCAGCGCCTAAATACTAGGCCTCAAATTTATATCCAGCTAAATCTGTCCCTAGTGCTGTAGCTGGGCGAGTTATTTAGTGTCCGTTCAAGCACATTTCTTGTTCTGGGTTGAAATACAATTCCCAATTTAGCAATTTCATAATTTAGTGGTTCCTGCTATATCAGAGCTCTTTGAAATCTATCCCAAAAAGGGTATATAATATTGAAGGTGCACATAGGGTCATTCAGAGTAACTTCACACACACCCGCTACTGTGTATTTCCAAGTCTAATTCTGTCACTAAATCCATACCGGTGACCCAGCGCCTAAATACTAGGCCTCAAATTTAATTCCCTCTAAATCTCTCGTTACCCACCGCTGTACTGTTGTTGCTGGGCAAGATATTTAGTGTCCGTCAAAGCACATTTTTTGTTCTGGGTTGAAGTACAATTCCCAATTTAGCAATTTCATAATTTAGTGGTTTCTGCTATATCAGAGCTATTTGAAATCTATCCCAAAAAGGGTATATAATATTGAAGGTGCACATAGGGTCATTCAGAATAACTTCACACACACCCGCTACTGTGTATTTCCAAGTCTAATTCTGTCACTAAACCCATACCTGTCACCCAGCGCCTAAATACTAGGCCTCAAATTTAAATCCCTCTAAATCTCTCGTTACCGTTGTCCTGTTGTAGCTGGGAAAGTTATTTAGTGTCCGTCAAAGCACATTTTTTGTTCTGGGTTGAAGTACAATTCCCAATTTAGCAATTTCATAATTTAGTGGTTCCTGCTATATCAGAGCTATTTGAAATCTATCCCAAAAAGGGTATATAATATTGAAGGTGCACATAGGGTCATTCAGAATAACTTCACACACACCCGCTACTGTGTATTTCCAAGTCTAATTCTGTCACTAAATCCATACCGGTGACCCAGCGCCTAAATACTAGGCCTCAAATTTAATTCCCTCTAAATCTCTCGTTACCCACCGGCTGTACTGTTGTTGCTGGGCAAGATATTTAGTGTCCGTCAAAGCACATTTTTTGTTCTGGGTTGAAGTACAATTCCCAATTTAGCAATTTCATAATTTAGTGGTTTCTGCTATATCAGAGCTATTTGAAATCTATCCCTAAAAGGGTATATAATATTGAAGGTGCACATAGGGTCATTCAGAATAACTTCACACACACGCTTCTGTGCATTTCCAAGTCTAATTCTGTCACTAAATCCATACCGGTGACCCAGCGCCTAAATACTAGGCCTCAAATTTAAATCCCTCTAAATCTCTCGTTACCCACCACTGTACTGTTGTTGCTGGGCAAGATATTTAGTGTCCGTCAAAGCACATTTTTTGTTCTGGGTTGAAGTACAATTCCCAATTTAGCAATTTCATAATTTAGTGGTTTCTGCTATATCAGAGCTATTTGAAATCTATCCCTAAAAGGGTATATAATATTGAAGGTGCACATAGGGTCATTCAGAATAACTTCACACACACGCTTCTGTGCATTTCCAAGTCTAATTCTGTCACTAAATCCATACCGGTGACCCAGCGCCTAAATACTAGGCCTCAAATTTAAATCCCTCTAAATCTCTCGTTACCCACCGCTGTACTGTTGTTGCTGGGCAAGATATTTAGTGTCCGTCAAAGCACATTTTTTGTTCTGGGTTGAAGTACAATTCCCAATTTAGCAATTTCATAATTTAGTGGTTTCTGCTATATCAGAGCTATTTGAAATCTATCCCTAAAAGGGTATATAATATTGAAGGTGCACATAGGGTCATTCAGAATAACTTCACACACACCGCTTCTGTGCATTTCCAAGTCTAATTCTGTCACTAAATCCATACCGGTGACCCAGCGCCTAAATACTAGGCCTCAAATTTAATTCCCTCTAAATCTCTCGTTACCCACCGCTGTACTGTTGTTGCTGGGCAAGATATTTAGTGTCCGTCAAAGCACATTTTTTGTTCTGGGTTGAAGTACAATTCCCAATTTAGCAATTTCATAATTTAGTGGTTTCTGCTATATCAGAGCTATTTGAAATCTATCCCTAAAAGGGTATATAATATTGAAGGTGCACATAGGGTCATTCAGAATAACTTCACACACACGCTTCTGTGCATTTCCAAGTCTAATTCTGTCACTAAATCCATACCGGTGACCCAGCGCCTAAATACTAGGCCTCAAATTTAAATCCCTCTAAATCTCTCGTTACCCACCGCTGTACTGTTGTTGCTGGGCAAGATATTTAGTGTCCGTCAAAGCACATTTTTTGTTCTGGGTTGAAGTACAATTCCCAATTTAGCAATTTCATAATTTAGTGGTTTCTGCTATATCAGAGCTATTTGAAATCTATCCCTAAAAGGGTATATAATATTGAAGGTGCACATAGGGTCATTCAGAATAACTTCACACACACGCTTCTGTGCATTTCCAAGTCTAATTCTGTCACTAAATCCATACCGGTGACCCAGCGCCTAAATACTAGGCCTCAAATTTAAATCCCTCTAAATCTCTCGTTACCCACCGCTGTACTGTTGTTGCTGGGCAAGATATTTAGTGTCCGTCAAAGCACATTTTTTGTTCTGGGTTGAAGTACAATTCCCAATTTAGCAATTTCATAATTTAGTGGTTTCTGCTATATCAGAGCTATTTGAAATCTATCCCTAAAAGGGTATATAATATTGAAGGTGCACATAGGGTCATTCAGAATAACTTCACACACACGCTTCTGTGCATTTCCAAGTCTAATTCTGTCACTAAATCCATACCGGTGACCCAGCGCCTAAATACTAGGCCTCAAATTTAAATCCCTCTAAATCTCTCGTTACCCACCGCTGTACTGTTGTTGCTGGGCAAGATATTTAGTGTCCGTCAAAGCACATTTTTTGTTCTGGGTTGAAGTACAATTCCCAATTTAGCAATTTCATAATTTAGTGGTTTCTGCTATATCAGAGCTATTTGAAATCTATCCCTAAAAGGGTATATAATATTGAAGGTGCACATAGGGTCATTCAGAATAACTTCACACACACGCTTCTGTGCATTTCCAAGTCTAATTCTGTCACTAAATCCATACCGGTGACCCAGCGCCTAAATACTAGGCCTCAAATTTAAATCCCTCTAAATCTCTCGTTACCCACCGCTGTACTGTTGTTGCTGGGCAAGATATTTAGTGTCCGTCAAAGCACATTTTTTGTTCTGGGTTGAAGTACAATTCCCAATTTAGCAATTTCATAATTTAGTGGTTTCTGCTATATCAGAGCTATTTGAAATCTATCCCTAAAAGGGTATATAATATTGAAGGTGCACATAGGGTCATTCAGAATAACTTCACACACACCGCTTCTGTGCATTTCCAAGTCTAATTCTGTCACTAAATCCATACCGGTGACCCAGCGCCTAAATACTAGGCCTCAAATTTAAATCCCTCTAAATCTCTCGTTACCCACCGCTGTACTGTTGTTGCTGGGCAAGATATTTAGTGTCCGTCAAAGCACATTTTTTGTTCTGGGTTGAAGTACAATTCCCAATTTAGCAATTTCATAATTTAGTGGTTTCTGCTATATCAGAGCTATTTGAAATCTATCCCTAAAAGGGTATATAATATTGAAGGTGCACATAGGGTCATTCAGAATAACTTCACACACACGCTTCTGTGCATTTCCAAGTCTAATTCTGTCACTAAATCCATACCGGTCACCCAGCGCCTAAATACTAGGCCTCAAATTTATATCCCGCTGAATTTGAATACAATACATTGGGCCAAATAATATATTTGTTGTTGTGGTGAACCATAACAATGAGAAAAACATCTAGTAAGGGACGCGGACGTGGACATGGTCGTGGTGGTGTTAGTGGACCCTCTGGTGCTGGGAGAGGACGTGGCCGTTCTGCCACATCCACACGTCCTAGTGTACCAACTACCTCAGGTCCCAGTAGCCGCCAGAATTTACAGCGATATATGGTGGGGCCCAATGCCGTTCTAAGGATGGTAAGGCCTGAGCAGGTACAGGCATTAGTCAATTGGGTGGCCGACAGTGGATCCAGCACGTTCACATTATCTCCCACCCAGTCTTCTGCAGAAAGCGCACAGATGGCGCCTGAAAACCAACCCCATCAGTCTGTCACATCACCCCCATGCATACCAGGGAAACTGTCTCAGCCTCAAGTTATGCAGCAGTCTCTTATGCTGTTTGAAGACTCCGCTGGCAGGGTTTCCCAAGGGCATCCACCTAGCCCTTCCCCAGCGGTGAAAGACATAGAATGCACTGACGCACAACCACTTATGTTTCCTGATGATGAGGACATGGGAATACCACCTCAGCATGTCTCTGATGATGACGAAACACAGGTGCCAACTGCTGCGTCTTTCTGCAGTGTGCAGACTGAACAGGAGGTCAGGGATCAAGACTGGGTGGAAGACGATGCAGGGGACGATGAGGTCCTAGACCCCACATGGAATGAAGGTCGTGCCACTGACTTTCACAGTTCGGAGGAAGAGGCAGTGGTGAGACCGAGCCAACAGCGTAGCAAAAGAGGGAGCAGTGGGCAAAAGCAGAACACCCGCCGCCAAGAGACTCCGCCTGCTACTGACCGCCGCCATCTGGGACCGAGCACCCCAAAGGCAGCTTCAAGGAGTTCCCTGGCATGGCACTTCTTCAAACAATGTGCTGACGACAAGACCCGAGTGGTTTGCACGCTGTGCCATCAGAGCCTGAAGCGAGGCATTAACGTTCTGAACCTGAGCACAACCTGCATGACCAGGCACCTGCATGCAAAGCATGAACTGCAGTGGAGTAAACACCTTAAAACCAAGGAAGTCACTCAGGCTCCCCCTGCTACCTCTTCTGCTGCTGCCGCCTCGGCCTATTCTGCTGCTGCCGCCTCGGCCTCTTCCTCCGCCTCTGGAGGAACGTTGGCACCTGCCGCCCAGCAAACAGGGGATGTACCACCAACACCACCACCACCACCTCCGTCACCAAGCGTCTCAACCATGTCACACGCCAGCGTTCAGCTCTCCATCTCACAAACATTTGATAGAAAGCGTAAATTCCCACCTAGCCACCCTCGATCCCTGGCCCTGAATGCCAGCATTTCTAAACTACTGGCCTATGAAATGCTGTCATTTAGGCTGGTGGACACAGACAGCTTCAAACAGCTCATGTCGCTTGCTGTCCCACAGTATGTTGTTCCCAGCCGGCACTACTTCTCCAAGAGAGCCGTGCCTTCCCTGCACAACCAAGTATCCGATAAAATCAAGTGTGCACTGCGCAACGCCATCTGTAGCAAGGTCCACCTAACCACAGATACGTGGACCAGTAAGCACGGCCAGGGACGCTATATCTCCCTAACTGCACACTGGGTAAATGTAGTGGCAGCTGGGCCCCAGGCGGAGAGCTGTTTGGCGCACGTCCTGCCGCCGCCAAGGATCGCAGGGCAACATTCTTTGCCTCCTGTTGCCACCTCCTCCTTCTCGGCTTCCTCCTCCTCTTCTTCCACCTGCTCATCCAGTCAGCCACACACCTTCACCACCAACTTCAGCACAGCCCGGGGTAAACGTCAGCAGGCCATTCTGAAACTCATATGTTTGGGGGACAGGCCCCACACCGCACAGGAGTTGTGGCGGGGTATTGAACAACAGACCGACGAGTGGTTGCTGCCGGTGAGCCTCAAGCCCGGCCTGGTGGTGTGTGATAATGGGCGAAATCTCGTTGCAGCTCTGGGACTAGCCAATTTGACGCACATCCCTTGCTTGGCGCATGTGCTGAATTTGGTGGTGCAGAAGTTCATTCACAACTACCCCGACATGTCAGAGCTGCTGCATAAAGTGCGGGCCGTCTGTTCGCGCTTCCGGCGTTCACATCCTGCCGCTGCTCGCCTGTCTGCGCTACAGCGTAACTTCGGCCTTCCCGCTCACCGCCTCATATGCGACGTGCCCACCAGGTGGAACTCCACCTTGCACATGCTGGACAGACTGTGCGAGCAGCAGCAGGCCATAGTGGAGTTTCAGCTGCAGCACGCACGGGTCAGTCGCACTACAGAACAGCACCACTTCACCACCAATGACTGGGCCTCCATGCGAGACCTGTGTGCCCTGTTGCGCTGTTTCGAGTACTCCACCAACATGGCCAGTGGCGATGACACCGTTATCAGCGTTACAATACCACTTCTATGTCTCCTTGAGAAAACACTTAGGGCGATGATGGAACAGGAGGTGGCCCAGGAGGAGGAGGAGGAGGATGAGGAAGAGGGGTCATTTTTAGCACTTTCAGGCCAGTCTCTTCGAAGTGACTCAGAGGGAGGTTTTTGCAACAGCAGAGGCCAGGTACAAATGTGGCCAGCCAGGGCCCACTACTGGAGGACGAGGAGGACGAGGATGAGGAGGAGGTGGAGGAGGATGAGGATGAAGCATGGTCACAGCGGGGTGGCACCCAACGCAGCTCGGGTCCATCACTGGTGCGTGGCTGGGGGGAAAGGCAGGACGATGACGATACGCCTCCCACAGAGGACAGCTTGTCCTTACCCCTGGGCAGCCTGGCACACATGAGCGACTACATGCTGCAGTGCCTGCGCAACGACAGCAGAGTTGCCCACATTTTAACCTGTGCGGACTACTGGGTTGCCACCCTGCTGGATCCACGCTACAAAGACAATGTGCCCACCTTACTTCCTGCACTGGAGCGTGATAGGAAGATGCGCGAGTACAAGCGCACGTTGGTAGACGCGCTACTGAGAGCATTCCCAAATGTCACAGGGGAACAAGTGGAAGCCCAAGGCCAAGGCAGAGGAGGAGCAAGAGGTCGCCAAGGCAGCTGTGTCACGGCCAGCTCCTCTGAGGGCAGGGTTAGCATGGCAGAGATGTGGAAAACTTTTGTCAACACGCCACAGCTAACTGCACCACCACCTGATACGCAACGTGTTAGCAGGAGGCAACATTTCACTAACATGGTGGAACAGTACGTGTGCACACCCCTCCACGTACTGACTGATGGTTCGGCCCCATTCAACTTCTGGGTCTCTAAATTGTCCACGTGGCCAGAGCTAGCCTTTTATGCCTTGGAGGTGCTGGCCTGCCCGGCAGCCAGCGTTTTGTCTGAACGTGTATTCAGCACGGCAGGGGGCGTCATTACAGACAAACGCAGCCGCCTGTCTACAGCCAATGTGGACAAGCTGACGTTCATAAAAATGAACCAGGCATGGATCCCACAGGACCTGTCCGTCCCTTGTCCAGATTAGACATTAACTACCTCCCCATAACCATATATTATTGGACTCCAGGGCACTTCCTCATTCAATCCTATTTTTATTTTCATTTTACCATTATATTGCGATGCTACCCAAAGTTGAATGAACCTCTCCTCTGCCTGTGTGCTAGGCCTAAATATATGCCAATGGACTGTTGCAGTGGTGGCTGACATGAAGCCTGATTCTCTGCTATGACATGCAGACTAATTCTCTGCTGACATGAAGCCAGATTGTCTGTTACGGGACCTCTCTCCTCTGCCTGGGTGCTGGGCCTAAATTTATGACCATGGACTGTTGCAGTGGTGGCTGACGTGAAGCCTGATTCTCTGCTATGACATGCAGACTGATTCTCTGCTGACATGAAGCCAGATTCTCTGTTACGGGACCTCTCTCCTCTGCCTGTGGTGTGCTGGGCCTAAATATATGCCAATGGACTGTTGCAGTGGTGGCTGACGTGAAGCCTCATTCTCTGCTATGACATGCAGACTGATTCTCTGCTGACATGAAGCCAGATTCTCTGTTACGGGACCTCTCTCCTCTGCCTGTGTGTGTGCTGGGCCTAAATATATGCCAATGGACTGTTGCAGTGGTGGCTGACGTGAAGCCTCATTCTCTGCTATGACATGCAGACTAATTCTCTGCTGACATGAAGACAGATTCTCTGTTACGGGACCTCCCTCCTCTGCCTGGGTGCTGGGCCTAAATATATGCCAATGGACTGTTGCAGTGGTGGCTGACGTGAAGCCTCATTCTCTGCTATGACATGCAGACTAATTCTCTGCTGACATGAAGACAGATTCTCTGTTACGGGACCTCTCTCCTCTGCCTGGGTGCCGGGGCCTAAATATCTGAGAATGGACTGTTCCAGTGGTGGGTGACGGGAAGCCAGATTCTCTGCTATGGAACCTCTCTCCAATTGATTTTGGTTAATTTTTATTTATTTAATTTTTATTTTAATTCATTTCCCTATCCACATTTGTTTGCAGGGGATTTACCTACATGTTGCTGCCTTTTGCAGCCCTCTAGCTCTTTCCTGGGCTGTTTTACAGCCTTTTTAGTGCCGAAAAGTTCGGGTCCCCATTGACTTCAATGGGGTTCGGGTTCGGGACGAAGTTCGGATCGGGTTCGGATCCCGAACCCGAACATTTCCGGGATGTTCGGCCGAACTTCTCGAACCCGAACATCCAGGTGTTCGCTCAACTCTACTTATAATATACTTTCTAACATAGAAAGTATATTATAGTGCATTTGTATTGTGCAGCAGTTGTGTGAGGTTCTGCTGCGATACCACAGCTATATAGAGGGACAAACGCTATTGGAATAACTAATTGCAACTGGTGTGATATACCTGTTGCGCCAAAACAAACTGATTAAGGATTGTGATATACCTATAATACACTTTGAAACATAGAAAGTATATTATAGTGCATATATATTGTGTGATATACCTGTTGTGCCAAAAATACTAATTGAGGGGTGCAATATACCTGCTTTCGCAAAATACTGATTAAGGGGTTCTATATACCTGCTTCCACAAAATACTGATTGAGGGGTGCAATATACTTGCTTCTACAAAATACTGATTAAAGGTTTTGATATACCTGCTTCCACAAAATACGGATTGAGGGGTGCGATATACCTGCTTCCACCAAATATTGATTAAGGGGTGCAATATACCTGATTCCACCAAATATTGATTGAGGTCTGCGATACACGAGCTTCCACAAAATGCTAATTGAGGGGTGCAATATACCTGCTTCTACAAAATACTGATTCAGGGGTTCTATGTACCTGTTTCTACAAAATACTGATTGAGAGGTGCGATATACCTGCTTCTACAAAATGCTGATTAAGGGGTTCTATATACCTGCTTCCACAAAATACTGATTGAAGGGTGCGATATACCTGCTTCTACAAAATACTCATTAAGGGGTTTGATATACCTGCTTCCACAAAATACAGATTGAGGGGTGCGATATTCCTGCTTCCACCAAATATTGATTCAGGTGTTCTATTTACCTGTTTCCAGAAAATACTGATTGAGGGGTGCGATATACCTTCTTCCACAAAATACTAGTTAAGGGTTTTGATCGAACGTCTTTCACAAAATTCTGATTGAGGGGTGCGATATACCTGCTTCTACAAAATACTGATTAAGGGGTTTTATATACCTGCTTCCACAAAATACTGATTGAGGGGTTCGCTATACCTGCTTCCACCAAATATTAATTATGGGGTTCTATATACCTGTTTCCACAAAATACTGATTGAGGGGTGCGATATACCTGCTTCTACAAAATACTGATTAAAGGGTTCTATATACCTGCTTCCACAAAATACTGATTGAGGGGTGCGATATACTGATTGAGGGGTGTGATATATCTGCTCAGGGCCGGTGCAAGGATTTTTGCCGCCCTAGGCAAGATAAAAATTTACGCCCCCCCCCCCTTATCAGATCCGGAATTGCAGACCCGGATCCGCAATTCCGATCCTGAAAAAAATAGTACATGTCCTATTCTTGTCCCCAATAGCGGACAAGAATAGGCACATTCTCTTAGTGCCGGCAATGTGCGGTCCACAAAATGCGGAACGCACATTGCCGCTGTCCGTGTTTTGTGGATCTGCAAAACACACACGGATGTGTTAATGGACCCTAAATGTGAGGTAAATTAGTTTCCAATGTAGTATTAATAATTAAACAATTAAATAATAAACATATTGCATTGTCTACTTACCACCAGGACAATAAGATGATCTTGTCTCTGGCTGCAGTCTGGCTCTTGGTCTGGCTCTGGGGACTTCCTTGTCACTCTCTCCCCCCTCCCTTGTCACTCTCTTCTCCCCCCTCCCTTGTCACTCTCTTCTCCCTCCCTCCCTTGTCACTCTCATTCTACCCCCCTCCCTTGTCACTCTCATTCTACCCCCCCTCCCTTGTCACTCTCTTCTCCCCCTCCCTTGTCACTCTCTTCTTCTCCCCCCTCCCTTGTCACTCTCTTCTCCCCCCTCCCTTGTCACTCTCTTCTCCCCCCTCCCTTGTCACTCTCTTCTCCCCCCTCCCTTGTCACTCTCTTCTCCCCCCTCCCTTGTCACTCTCTTCTCCCTCCCTCCCTTGTCACTCTCATTCTACCCCCCCTCCCTTGTCACTCTCATTCTACCCCCCTCCCTTGTCACTCTCTTCTCCCCTCCCTTGTCACTCTCTTCTCCCCTCCCTTGTCACTCTCTTCTCCCCCCTCCCTTGTCACTCTCTTCTTCCCCCTCCCTTGTCACTCTCTTCTCCCCCATCCTTGTCACTCTCTTCTCCCCCCTCCCTTGTCACTCTCTTCTCCTCCCCCTCCCTTGTCACTCTCTTCTCCCCCCTCCCTTGTCACTCTCTTCTCCCCCTCCCTTGTCACTCTCTTCTCCCTCCCTCCCTTGTCACTCTCTTCTCCCCTCCCTCCTGTCACTCTCTTCTCCCTCCCTCGTCCCCTCCTCCCTTGTCACTCTCTTCTCCCTCCCTTGTCACTCTCTTCCCCCCTCCCTTGTCACTCTCTTCCCCCCTCCCTTGTCACTCTCTTCCCCCTCCCTTGTCACTCTCTTCCCCCCTCCCTTGTCACTCTCATTCTACCCCTCCTCCCTTGTCACTCTCTTCTCCCCCACTCCCTTGTCACTCTCTTCTCCCCCCCTCCCTTGTCACTCTCATTCTACCTTCCCTTGTCACTCTCATTCTACTCCCCCTCCCTTGTCACTCTCATTCTACTCTTCCCCCTCCCTTGTCACTCTCATTCTACTCCCCCCTCCCTTGTCACTCTCATTCTCCCCCCACTTGTCACTCTCATTCTACTCCCCCCTCCCTTGTCACTCTCTTCCCCCCTCCCTTGTCACTCTCATTCTCCCCCCCCTCCCTTGTCACTCTCTTCTCCCCCCCTCCCTTGTCACTCTCCCCCCCCCTTGTCACTCTCTCCCCCCCCTTCTTGTCACTCTCATTCTACTCCCCCCTTGTCACTCTCATTCTACTCCCCCCTCCCTTGTCACTCTCATTCTCCTCCCCTCCCTTGTCACTCTCATTCTCCCCCCCTCCCTTGTCACTCTCATTCTGCTCCCCCCTCCCTTGTCACTCTCATTCTCCCCCCACTTGTCACTCTCATTCTACTCCCCCCTCCCTGGTCACTCTCTTTCCCCCTCCCTTGTCACTCTCATTCTCCCCCCCTCCCTTGTCACCTCTTCTCCCCCCTCCCTTGTCCACTCTCATTCTAACTTCCCCCCCTGGTCAATCTCATTCTAACCGGCATACCCCCCCTTCCCTTGTCATCTCTCTTCTCCCGCCCCTCCCTTGTCACTCTCGCCCCCACCTCTCCTCCGCCCCCCTTGTCACTCTATCCCCCCCCTTCTTGTCACTCCTCATCTACTCCCCTTGTCATCATTCTACCTACCTCCCCTCCCCTTGTCAATCTCATTCTACCCCCCTCCCTTGTCACTTCGCTTCGCACCCCTCCCTTGTCACTCTCCTTCTCCCCTCCTTGTCACTCTCTCTCTCCCCCCTTGTCACTCTCTGTCTCCCCCTCCTTGTCACTCTCTTCTCCCTCCCTCCCTTGTCACTCTCTTCTCCTCCCTCCCTTGTCCACTCTCTTCTCCACCCTCCCTTGTCACTCTCTTCTCCCATCCCTCCCTTGTCACTCTCTCTCCCTCCCTCCCTGTCACTCTCTTCCCCCCTCCCTTGTCACTCTCTTCCCCCTCCCTTCCTCTCTCTCCCCCCTCCCTTGTCACTCTCTTCCCCCCTACCTTGTCACTCTCTTCCCCCCTCCCTTGTCACTCTCTTCCCCCCTCCCTTGTCACTCTCATTCTACCCCTCCTCCCTTGTCACTCTCTTCTCCCCCACTCCCTTGTCACTCTCATTCTCCCCACTCCCTTGTCACTCTCTTCTCCCCCCCCTCCCTTGTCACTCTCATTCTACCTCCCCTTGTCACTCTCATTCTACTCCCCCTCCCTTGTCACTCTCATTCTACTCCCCCCTCCCTTGTCACTCTCATTCTACTCCCCCCCTCCCTTGTCACTCTCATTCTCCCCCCCACTTGTCACTCTCATTCTACTCCCCCCTCCCTTGTCACTTTCTTCCCCCCCTCCCTTGTCACTCTCATTCTCCCCCCCTCCCTTGTCACTCTCTTCTCCCCCCTCCCTTGTCACTCTCACCCCCCCCCTCCCTTGTCACTCTCTCCCCCCTCCCCCTCCCTTGTCACTCTCTCCCCCCCCTTCTTGTCACTCTCATTCTACTCCCCCCTTGTCACTCTCATTCTACTCCCCCCTCCCTTGTCACTCTCATTCTCCTCCCCTCCCTTGTCACTCTCATTCTCCCCCCCTCCCTGGTCACTCTCTTCTCCCCCCTCCCTTGTCACTCTCTTCTCCCTCCCTCCCTTGTCACTCTCTTCTTCCCCCCTTGTCACTCTCATTCTACCCCCCCTTGTCACTCTCATTCTACCCCCCTCCCTTGTCACTCTTCTTCCCCCCTCCCTTGTCACTCTCATTCTCCCCCACTCCCTTGTCACTCTCATTCTCCCCCCCCTTGTCACTCTCTTCTCCCTCCCTCCCTCCCTTGTCACTCTCTTCTCCCCCCCTCCCTTGTCACGCTCATTCTCCCCCCTCCCTTGTCACTCTCTTCTCCCCCCCTCCCTTGTCACTATCTTCCCCCCCCCCCTGTCCCTCTCTCCCCCCCCCTTTCTTGTCACTCTCATTCTACTTCCCCCCCCTTGTCAATCTCATTCTACCCCCCCTCCCTTGTCACTCTCATTCTCCCCCCCTCCCTTGTCACTCTCTTCCCCCCCCCTCCCTTGTCACTCTCTTCTCCCCCCTCCCTTGTCACTCTCTTCTCCCCCCCTCCCTTGTCACTCTCTCCCCCCCCTCTCTTGTCACTCTCATTCTACTCCCCCCCTTGTCATTCTCATTCTAGTCCCCCCTCCCTTGTCACTCTCATTCTACTCCCCCCCGTCACTCTCATTCAATTACCCCCCCCCCCCGTCACTCTCATTTCCTCCCCCTTGTCACCTCTAATGTAGCGTGGCCGAGCTCTGTTCGGTCCGCGGTACAGGAGCTTTTGTTTCCTGTACCCGGCCGGACTGACAGGAAGTGCTCACTTAGTGTGCACTTTCTTTCAGTCCGGCCGGGTACAAGAAACAAATGCTCCTGTACCCCGGACTGAACAGAGCTCGGCCACGCTACATTAACAACACAGCAGTCAGCAGGCGCAGGCAGGCTGCACAGCACTGAGCCAGCTGCTCAGGAGGCGCAGCATGAGGGGCGCCGCCGGCCGGCCACACGAACCTACTTAACCAATTTTTTATTTTTTTTACCTCAACGGGCGCCCCCTGCTAAATGGCGCCCTAGGCCCTAGGCGACTAGGGCCTAAGTCGCCGGCCCTGTATCTGCTTCCACCAAATATTGATTCAGGTGTTCTATTTACCTGCTTCCACAAAATACTGATTGAGGGGTGCAATATACCTGCTTCCACCAAATACTGATTGAGCCTGCGATATACCTGCTTCCACAAATACTGCTCTTCTCTAGGGAGTTTGGGAAGTTGGAGAAGATGCGTGTGATTACGTAAAAGGACGCATCAGAGTTGGTTGAGCGGCTCAATATTCCTTCCACTAGCAACGGTAAAAAACGGCTGCCACCCAGCGGTCTGACCACAGTACCCAGATCAGCCCAAGGAGGAAGGTTCCCGCTGTTGCTGTCTACTCCGAGATTTATAATGTCAGTGGTAGTGAAGGTGACGATGATGACGTGTCGATGGACGTCACGTGGGTGCCCACAAGAGAGCAAGTGGAGGGGAGTTCAGAGGGAGAGACGGAGCAGCCGATAGGGAGGAGAAGGAGAAGTAGCCGGCAGAACTCAGGAGGCAAAAAGCAGTATCTGGAGCGAGTCATCCACTATGCACGGTCACATCTGGCGCTCCCAGGACGCCGGCACATGGCTCCGCAGTGTGTTTTTTTTTTTTTTACCGTGTCAGCTGCTGAGAATAGTGTTGCCATCTGCAGCCTGTGCTGTCAACGCATAAGTCGCGGATAAGCCCAATACTCACCTGGGGATGACCGCCTTAAGGAGGCACCTGGCCTCCCATCACTGAACCCAGTGGGCGCAACACCAGTACAACCAACAAAGCCACACTCCTGGTGCTCCACGTCCTGCCTCTTCTTCTCCTCTCTACTCCCATTTGTCCACCACTCCACCTTCCACCGTGCCATCATCACGTTTATCTAGCAGAAGGCAGGCTTCCCTGGCCCAAATGTTCAAGCATAAAAAGTTGATGACGCCGGATAACCCTCTTGCCCAACGAGTGACTGCTGGCTTGTCGGAATTGCTAGCCAGCCAGCTACTGCCATATTAACTGGTAGACTCGGAGGCCATTGGCACACCGCAATGGAAGGTCCCTGGAAGGAAATATTTCTCCCAGAAGGGCATCCCAGAGCCATATGCCACGTTCAGCGGCAATTGATTATATCTCTGGCACACAGTGTCGTTGCCTAGATACATCTGACCACAGACACTTGGTCTAGCAAACACGGGGACAGGGAAGGTACATAACTTTTACTGCCCACTGGGTGAACCTACTGACGGCCGTCAAGCATGTGACCCGTGGCACCCATGTGGATTTGGTGTTATCGCCACGGATTGCATGCAGGCCTGCCTCTTCCTCTCCTCCTCCCACTCCATCCTATGTCTCCTCCTCGTCCACTGCTACCGCCTCTTCCGCTGCACCCCCCAAGCTCCACAGAACCTATTTGACATGCCAGGTGAGTCGTTGCCATGCTGTGCTGCGGCTGTTGTACCTGGAAGCCAAGAGCCACACCGATCCTGCACTGCTTTCAGCTCTGCAGTCACAGGCCGATCAGTGGCTGACCCCGCTCAATTTAACAGTTAGTATGGTGCCAATCTGCATGGCACACGTCCGACTCCTGAACTTAGTCATGCAGCGATTTGTTGCAAATACCCCGGGGTCCAGTACGTCTTGCGGCAGGCCTGGAAATTCTCTGGCCATTTTAGAAGATCTTACACGGCCATGGCTTGCCTTGCTGACGTTCAGTGGCGAAACCACCTGCCCATCAGACAGCTGAGTTGTGACAGCCCGACGCGATGGAACTCCACATTGTATATGCTTGATAGGCTGCTTTAGCAGCAACATGCTATTAACAACTACCTGTAAGAACTCTGCAGCAGGACAGGTTCTGGGGAGCTTGGCAGTGGCTGCTCATGCATGACGCATGCAGACTTTGCGGCCATTTGATGAGATCACCAAACTGGTTAGTCGCAGCCAGGGCACCATCAGTGACATCGTACCTTACACCTTCTTTCTGGAGCGTGCATTGCATCGTGTCTTTGATTTTTGGAAACCGGACCCCGGGTTTTGGTGTTTGGCACTTTCTTTGCGCTTTTTGAAAGGCTGCAGAGCAGCCAATCAACAAGCGGTTAACTGTCTGACATTAGAAGCCATCACAGCCATGCCTACTAATGGCATGGCTTTGATTGGCCAGAGCAGCATGTGACCCAGGCTCTATATAAGCTTGAGTCACGTAGCACTGCAGGTCACTCTGCTGTTACAAGTGTAGGGAGAGGATGCTGCTGGACTTGTGATTTCAGGGAGAGAATAAGAGAGAATCTAAATCAGCAATCTACAGATAAATAGATGTGTGGGTGCAGGGCATAATCGTTTTACCCTGCCCTGAGGCCATTGACCAAAAGAAAATATATATATAACTTTCATAATACTGCTAGCAGGTGGGTTGCGGCGGCAGCCATTTTATGCAAGCTCAGTGCACCAGCACTGCATCTGAGCTTTTAGGACATTGCAAATCACAATTTCTTTGGGCAAACTACAACATCTGGATTAGTCAGTGTGCAATTTAAGATAGAAATACACCCATCATTTTCAGGGGCTTGAAAAACACACATTCGTTTAAAAAAACAGTATTTTCCAGATCTGCAAGTGTTAAATTCAAGTTTATTATATACAGCGTTAATATTCTGTTACCAAAAAACACTTTTTTGGCAATCTACAACATCTGGATTAGTCAGTGTGCAATTTAAGCTAGAAATACACCCAGCATTTTCTGGGGTTTGAAAAACAGGTCTTGCAGCATAATCACATGTGAAATTACATGTTTATATGCTGCTATCAAATTCAGTTGTTAAACAAACACTCGTTTGGGCACAAAAAATTTAGATGGCAACCTTTGATGCAGATGTCGTGAGATACACCATTAATACATTTGGGTTACATTCAGAGTTTTTAAATACAGCCATTTGGTGCACCAATACTGAATTCAGGCCTACATTGGTTCGGGCTGTGTGAGATACACCCTCTAAATACAGAAGTTTGATTCAGTGATTTGAAATACAGCCATTTTGGACAAAGAAATATTTACATCAGGGGTACACTGGTTCAGACCGTGTGAGATACCCCATCTCCATACAGTGGTTTGAATCAGGCATTTGAAATACAGCCATTTTGGGAAAATAAATAATTAATTCAGGCCTACACTGGTTCAGACCGTGTACGATACCCCCTCTACATACAGGGGTTTGATGCAGGCATTTGAAACACAGCCATTTTGCACAAAGAAATATTCAATTTAGGCCTACACTGGTTCAGGCCCTGTGAGATGCTCCCTCTACATACAGGGGTTTGATTCAAGGATTTGAAATACAGCCATTTGAAATACAGCCATTTGGGGCAAACAAATATTAAATTCAGGCCTACACTTGTTCAGATCATGTGAGATACCACATCTACATACAGGGGTTTGATGCAGGCATTTGAAATACAGCCATTTGAAATACAGCCATTTTGGGCAAGGAAATATTTAATTCAGGCCTACACTGGTTCAGGCCCTGTGAGATACTCCCTGTACATACAGGGCTTTGATTCAGGGATTTAAAATACAGCCATTTTGTGTAAAGAAATATTTACTTCAGGCCTACATTGGTTCAGACCGTGTGAGATACCCCCTCTACATACAGGGGTTTAATTCAGGCATTTGAAATACAGCCATTTAAAAAAAGCCATTTTGTACAAAGAAATATTTAATTTAGGCCTACGCTGGTTTAGACCCTGTAAGATACTCCCTCTGCATACAGCGGTTTGATGCAAGCATTTGAAATACAGCCATTTGAAATACAGCAATTTTGGGCAAAGAAATATTTACTTCAGGCCTACACTGGTTCAGACCGTGTGAAATACCGCCTCTACATACAGGTTTTTTTCATTTAGGGATTTTAAATACAGCCATTTGAAATACAGCCATTTTGGGCAAAGAAAAATTTACCTCAGGCCTACAGTGGTTCAGGCCGTGAGAGATACTCCCTCTACATGCAGGGCTTTGATTTAGAGATTTGAAATACATCCATTTGAATTACAGCTATTTTGAGGAAATAAATATTTACTTAAGGCCTACACTGGTTCCGAACGTGTGAGATACCCCCTCTACATACAGGGGATTGATGCAGGCATTTAAAATACAGCCTTTTAAAATACAGCCATTTTGGCCAAATAAATATTTAATTTAGGCCTACACTGGTGCACGGCATGTGAGATACTCACTCTACATACAGGGGTTTAATTCAAGAATTTAAAATACAGCCATTTGAAATACAGCAATTTTGTGCAAAGAAATATTTTATTTATGCCTACACTGGTTCAGGCCCTGTGAGATACTTCCTCTAAAAACAGGGGTTTGATTCTGGGATATAAAATACAGCCATTTGAAATACAGCCATTTTGTTCAAAGAAATATTTAATTTTGGCCTACACTGGTTCAGGCCCTGTGAGATACTCCCTCTACATACAGGGCTTTGATTTAGAGATTTGAAATACATCCATTTGAATTACACCTATTTTGGGCAAAGAATTATTTACTTCAGGCTTACACTGGTTCAGACCGTGTGAGATACCCCCTATACATACAGGGGTTTGATGCAGGCATTTGAAATACAGCCATTTTGGGCAAATAAATATTTAATTCATGCCTACACTGGTACAGGCCCTGTGAGACACTCCCTCTATATACAGGTGTTTCATTCAGGGATTTGAAATACAGCCATTTAAAATAAAAATAAATCCATTTTGGTCAAAGATAAATTTAATTTAGGCCTACACTGGTTCAGGCCCTGTGATATACTTCCTCTACATACAGGGCTTTGATTTTGAAATTTGAAATACAGCCATTTTGGGCAAAAAAATATTTACTTCAGGCCTACACTGGTTCAGACTGTGTGAGATACTCCCTCTACATACAGGGGTTTGATACAGGTATTTAAAATAAAGTAATTTGAAAAACAGCCATTTTGTGCAAAGAAATGTTAAATTTAGGTCTACACTTGTACAGGCCCTGTGACATACTCCCTCTACATACAGGGGTTTGATTCAGGGATTTGAAATACAGCCATTTGAAATACAGCCATTTTGTGCAAAGAAATATTTAATTTAGGCCTACATTGGTTCAGGCCCTGTGAGATACTCCCTCTACATACAGGGCTTTGATTCAGGGATTTGAAATACAGCCATTTGAAATACAGCCATTTTGTGCAAATAAATATTTACTACAGACCTACATTAGGTCAGACCGTGTGAGATACCCCCTCTACATACAGGGATTTGATGCAAGCATTTGAAATACAGCCATTTGAAATACAGCAATTTTGGGCAAATAAATATTTACTTCAGGTCTACACTGGTTCAAACCGTGTGAGATATCCCCTCTACATACAGGGGTTCGATTCAGGGATTTGAATTACAGCCATTTGAAATGCAGCCATGTTGGGCAAAGAAAAATTTACCTCAGGCCTACACTGGTTCAGGCCGTGAGAGATACTCCCTCTACATGCAGGGCTTTGATTTTGAGATTTTAAATACATCCATTTGAATTACAGCTGTTTTGAGCAAATAAATATTTACTTAAGGCCTACACTGGTTCCGAGCGTGTGAGATACCCCCTCTACATAGAGGGGATTGATGCAGGCATTTGAAATACAGCCTTTTAAAATACAGCCATTTTGGCCAAAGAAATATTTAATTTAGGCCTACACTGGTGCAGGGCATGTGAGATACTCACTCTACATGCAGGGGTTTGATTCAAGAATTTAAAATACAGCCATTTGAAATACAGCCATTTTGTTCAAAGAAATATTTTATTTTGGCCTACACTGGTTCAGGCCCTGTGAGATACTCCCTCTACATACAGGGGCTTGATTCAGGGATTTGAAATGCAGCCATTTGAAATACAGCCATTTTGTGCAAATAAATATTTACCTCAGGCCTACACTGGTTCAGGCCCTGAGAGATTCTCCCTCTACATACAGGGCTTTGATTTAGAGAATTGAAATGCATGCATTTGAATTACAGCTATTTTTGGCAAATAAATATTTACTTCAGGCCTACACTGGTTCAGACCGTGTGAGATACCCCCTATACATACAGGGGTTTGATGCAGGCATTTGAAATACAGCCATTTTGGGCTAATAAATATTTAATTCATGCCTACACTGGTAGAGGCCCTGTGAGACACTCCCTCTATATACAGGGGTTTAATTCAGGGATTTGAAATAAAGCCATTAAAAAAAAACAGCCATTTCGGTCAAAGATTAATTTAATTTAGGCCTACACTGGTTCAGGCCCTGTGATATACTCCCTCTGCATACAGAGCTTTGATTTAGAAATTTGAAATACAGCCATTTTGGGCAAAAAAATATTTACTTCAGGCCTACACTGGTTCAGACTGTGTGAGATACTCCCTCTACTTACAGGGGTTTGATGCAGGTATTTGAAATAAAGCAATTTTAAAAACAGCCATTTTGTGCAAAGAAATGTTCAATTTAGGCCTACACTGGTACAGGCCCTGTGACATACTCCTTTTACATACAGGGGTTTGATTCAGGGATTTGAAATACAGCCATTTTGTGCAAAGAAATATTTAATTTAGGCCTACACAGGTTCAGGCCCAGTGAGATACTCCCTCTACATACAGGGCTTTGATTCAAGGATTTGAAATACAGCCATTTGAAATACAGCCATTTTGGGCAAACAAATATTTAATTTAGGCCTACACTGGTTCAGGCCCTGTGAGATACTCCCTCTACATACAGGGCTTTGATTCAAGGATTTGAAATACAGCCATTTTGTGTAAATAAATATTTACTTCAGGCCTACATTGAATCAGACCGTGTGAGATACCCCCTCTACATACAGGGGTTTGATTCAGGCATTTGAAATACAGCCATTTTGTACAAAGAAATATTTATTTTGGGCCTACACTGGTTCAGGCCTTGTGAGATACTCCCTCTACATACAGGGGTTTGATTCAGGGATTTGAAATGCAGCCATTTGAAATACAGCCATTTTGTGCAAATAAATATTTACCTCAGGCCTACACTGGTTCAGGCCCTGAGAGATTCTCCCTCTACATACAGGGCTTTGATTTAGAGATTTGAAATACATCCATTTGAATTACAGCTATTTTGGGCAAAGAAATTTACTTCAGGCCTACACTGGTTCAGACCGTGTGAGATACCCCCTATACATACAGGGGTTTGATGCAGGCATTTGAAATACAGCCATTTTGGGCAAATAAATATTTAATTCATGCCTACACTGGTACAGGCCCTGTGAGACACTCCCTCTATATACAGGGGTTTCATTCAGGGATTTGAAATACAGCCATAAAAAAAAAAAAAAACTGCCATTTTAGTCTAAGATTAATTTAATTTAGGCCTACACTGGTTCAGGTCCTGTGATATACTCCCTCTACATACAGAGCTTTGATTTAGAAATCTGAAATACAGCCATTTGAAATACAGCCATTTTGGGCAAATAAATATTTACTTCAGGCCTACACTGGTTCAGACTGTTTGAGATACTCCCTCTACATACAGGGGTTTGATGCAGGTATTTGAAATAAAGCAATTTTAAAAACAGCCATTTTGTGCAAAGAAATGTTCAATTTAGGCCTACACTGGTACAGGCCCAGTGACATACTCCTTTTATATACAGGGCTTTGATTTAGAGATTTGAAATACATCCATTTGAATTACAGCTATTTTGGGCAAAGAAATTTACTTCAGGCCTACACTGGTTCAGACTGTGTGAGATACCCCCTATACATACAGGGGTTTGATGCAGGCATTTGAAATACAGCCATTTTCGGCAAATAAATATTTAATTCATGCCTACACTGGTACAGGCCCTGTGAGACACTCCCTCTATATACAGGGGTTTCATTCAGGGATTTGAAATACAGCCATAAAAATAAAATAAAAACTGCCATTTTAGTCTAAGATTAATTTAATTTAGGCCTACACTGGTTCAGGCCCTGTGATATACTCCCTCTACATACAGAGCTTTGATTTAGAAATCTGAAATACAGCCATTTGAAATACAGCCATTTTGGGCAAATAAATATTTACTTCAGGCCTACACTGGTTCAGACCGTGTGAGATACCCCCTATACATACAGGGGTTTGATGCAGGCATTTGAAATACAGCCATTTTGGGCTAATAAATATTTAATTCATGCCTACACTGGTAGAGGCCCTGTGAGACACTCCCTCTATATACAGGGGTTTAATTCAGGGATTTGAAATACAGCCATTAAAAAAAACAGCCATTTCGGTCAAAGATTAATTTAATTTAGGCCTACACTGGTTCAGGCCCTGTGATATACTCCCTCTGCATACAGAGCTTTGATTTAGAAATTTGAAATACAGCCATTTTGGGCAAAAAAATATTTACTTCAGGCCTACACTGGTTCAGACTGTGTGAGATACTCCCTCTACTTACAGGGGTTTGATGCAGGTATTTGAAATAAAGCAATTTTAAAAACAGCCATTTTGTGCAAAGAAATGTTCAATTTAGGCCTACACTGGTACAGGCCCTGTGACATACTCCTTTTACATACAGGGGTTTGATTCAGGGATTTGAAATACAGCCATTTTGTGCAAATAAATATTTACTTCAGGCCTACACTGGTTCAGACTGTGTGAGATACTCCCTCTACTTACAGGGGTTTGATGCAGGTATTTGAAATAAAGCAATTTTAAAAACAGCCATTTTGTGCAAAGAAATGTTCAATTTAGGCCTACACTGGTACAGGCCCTGTGACATACTCCTTTTACATACAGGGGTTTGATTCAGGGATTTGAAATACAGCCATTTTGTGCAAAGAAATATTTACTTCAGGCCTACACTGGTTCAGACTGTGTGAGATACTCCCTCTACTTACAGGGGTTTGATGCAGGTATTTGAAATAAAGCAATTTTAAAAACAGCCATTTTGTGCAAAGAAATGTTCAATTTAGGCCTACACTGGTACAGGCCCTGTGACATACTCCTTTTACATACAGGGGTTTGATTCAGGGATTTGAAATACAGCCATTTTGTGCAAATAAATATTTAATTTAGGCCTACACTGGTTCAGGCCCAGTGAGATACTCCCTCTACATACAGGGCTTTGATTCAAGGATTTGAAATACAGCCATTTGAAATACAGCCATTTTGGGCAAACAAATATTTAATTTAGGCCTACACTGGTTCAGGCCCTGTGAGATACTCCCTCTACATACAGGGCTTTGATTCAAGGATTTGAAATACAGCCATTTTGTGTAAATAAATATTTACTTCAGGCCTACATTGGATCAGACCGTGTGAGATACCCCCTCTACATACAGGGGTTTGATTCAGGCATTTGAAATACAGCCATTTAAAATACAGCCATTTTGTACAAAGAAATATTTATTTTGGGCCTACACTGGTTCAGGCCCTGAGATACTCCCTCTACATACAGGGGTTTGATTCAGGGATTTGAAATGCAGCCATTTGAAATACAGCCATTTTGTGCAAATAAATATTTACCTCAGGCCTACACTGGTTCAGGCCCTGAGAGATTCTCCCTCTACATACAGGGCTTTGATTTAGAGATTTGAAATACATCCATTTGAATTACAGCTATTTTGGGCAAAGAAATTTACTTCAGGCCTACACTGGTTCAGACTGTGTGAGATACCCCCTATACATACAGGGGTTTGATGCAGGCATTTGAAATACAGCCATTTTCGGCAAATAAATATTTAATTCATGCCTACACTGGTACAGGCCCTGTGAGACACTCCCTCTATATACAGGGGTTTCATTCAGGGATTTGAAATACAGCCATAAAAATAAAATAAAAACTGCCATTTTAGTCTAAGATTAATTTAATTTAGGCCTACACTGGTTCAGGCCCTGTGATATACTCCCTCTACATACAGAGCTTTGATTTAGAAATCTGAAATACAGCCATTTGAAATACAGCCATTTTGGGCAAATAAATATTTACTTCAGGCCTACACTGGTTCAGACTGTTTGAGATACTCCCTCTACATACAGGGGTTTGATGCAGGTATTTGAAATAAAGCAATTTTAAAAACAGCCATTTTGTGCAAAGAAATGTTCAATTTAGGCCTACACTGGTACAGGCCCTGTGACATACTCCTTTTACATACAGGGGTTTGATTCAGGGATTTGAAATACAGCCATTTTGTTCAAAGAAATATTTAATTTAGGCCTACACTGGTTCAGGCCCTGTGAGATACTCCCTCTACATACAGGGCTTTGATTCAAGGATTTGAAATACAGCCATTTGAAATACAGCCATTTTGTGCAAATAAATATTTACTTCAGGCCTACATTGGATCAGACCGTGTGAGATACCCCCTCTACATACAGGGGTTTGATTCAGGCATTTGAAATACAGCCATTTTGTACAAAGAAATATTTATTTTAGGCCTACACTGGTTCAGGCCCTGTGAGATTGTCACGACTGTGACTGATCAAGACAGGTCTGGGAGGAGAAGGTCGCAGCGACTTGCTACTCGCGATAGTTTGTAAGTTTGCTGTGTGGTTCAGGGTATGTCATTCGGGTTTTGCCTTGTGAACCTTTTTGTCATGACTGGGAGTTTGTAGGCATCCTTCTCAGGTGAGTCCTGTCTGCCACTCCCAGCTACTATATTAGTTTCAGTTTCACTTGCAGTCATTGCCAGATATAGTCCTTATTTCCAGTGCTATTCTGACCTTTGAAGGAGATCGTTTGACGGTATTGCTGTGGAGCTCTTGTCTAGCGTGGACTGTCGTTATTGGGATCACCTTCTCTGCTCGTGACTGGATAAGTCTATCTCTGCTATAGATTGTTTGTTTGTTGCTGTCTTCCCCTGTTGTTCTCCTAGACATGAGTGATGGTGACTAGTGATCCCATCTGCCTTTCCCCAGTCTAGTCTTGTTAGGGTGACTGAAGGTTTAGGCATCCTGCTCGCCGCAGGGGTTCACACCCCGTCTAGGGTATCAGGGCAGACAGGTGCCAGCTTAGGGTTAGTCAGGTTCTATTTCCCATCCATAGATAAGGGTCCCCCTTCCCCTCCGTCTGGTGCGACACGACTGCTGCTGGGATGCTGGGATAGCGGTCGTGACAGAGATACTCCCTCTACATACAGCGGTTTGATGCAAGCATTTGAAATACAGCCATTTGAAATAAAGCAATTTTGGGCCAATAAATATTTGCTTCAGGCCTACACTGGTTCAGACCCTGTGAGATACCCCCTCTACATACAGGGTTTTTTCATTTAGGGATTTGAAATACAGCCATTTGAAATACAGCCATTTTGGGCAAATAAATATTTACTTCAGGCCTACACTGGTTCAGACCGTGTAAGATACCCCCATTATATACTGGGGTTTGATACATGCATTAAAAATACAGCCATTTGAAATAGAGCCATTTTGCGCAAATAAATATTTAATTTAGGCCTACACTGGTTCAGGCCCTGTGAGATACTCCCTCTACATACAGGGCTTCGATTTAGGGATTTGAAATACAGACATTTTAAATACAACTATTTGGGGCAAAGAAATATTTACCTCAGGCCTACACTGGTTCAGACCGTGTGAGATACTCCTTCTACATACAGTGTTTTTTCATTTAGGGATTTGAAATACAGCCATTTGAAATACACACATTTTGGGCAAATAAATATTTACTTTAGGCCTACAGTGGTTCAGACCGTGTGAAATACCCCCTCTACATACAGAGGTTTGATAGCGTTATTTGAAATACAGCCATTTTGTGCAAATAAAAATGTAATTTAGGCCTACACTGGTTCAGACCGTGTTAAATGCCCCCTCTACATACAGGGGTTAGATAGCGTTATTTGAAATACAGCTATTTTGGGCAAAGAAATATTTAATTCAGGCCTACACTGGTTCAGGCCCGTGAGATACTATTTATAAATACAGGGGTTTGATTTAGGGATTTGAAATACAGCCATTTGAAATGCAGCCATTTTGGGCAAAGAAATATTTACTTCAGGCCTACACTGGTTCAGGCCCTGTGAGATATCCCTCTACATAAAGGGGTTTGATTCAAGGATTGAAAATAAAATCATTTGAAATACAGCCATTTTGGGCAAAACATTTTTTAATTCAGGCCTACACTGGTTCAGGCACCCGTGAGATATTACCTCTACATACAGGGGTTTAATTTAGCGATTTGAAATACAGCCATTTGATATACAGCCATTTTGGGCAAAGAAATATTTACTTCAAGCCTACACTGGTTCAGACTGTGTGAGATATACCTTCTAAATTCACGGGTTTGTATCTGGCATTTGAAATTCAGCTTCTTGAAATATAGCAATTTTGTGCAAATAAATATTTACTTCAGGCCTACACTGGTTCAGACCATGTGAGATACCCCCTCTACATACAGTGGTTTGATACAGGCATTTGATATACAGCCATTTTGGGCAAAGAAATATTTGCTTCAGGCCTATACTGGTTCAGACCGTGTGAGATACCCCCTCTACATACAGGGGTTTGATGCATGCATTTTAAATACAGCCATTTGGGACAAAATAAATATTTAATTCAGTCCTACAATGGTTCAGGCCATGTGAGTTACTCTCTCTACAAACAGGGGTTTCATTTAGGGATTTGAAATATAGCCTTTTAAAAAAACAGCCATTTTGGGCAAAGAAAGCTGGATTTAGTACCTACCGGTAATTCATTTTCCATGAGATAACCACAACGGCCATACAAGGAGATTGACCCCTGACCTCTGTAGGGACAGGAAGCAAAGAAAGGTTTAAATACCCCCCTCCCACCACCAAACACCAGTGCTTCCAAAATACCAGAGTAAAGGGTGGTGGATACACACGTGAAAAAAAAAAAAATAGGAGGAGATATTTCTTCATATCAACCCCCAAGTAACGAACAGGGAGGGAAATACGGGCCGCCGTGATGATCTCATGGAAAATGAATTACCAGTAAGTACTAATTCCGGCTTTCCATAGCATCACCACGACGGCCATACAAGGAGGTATATCAAATATAAATTTAAGGGGGGGACACAGACTGAAGGACCTTCTGTCTGAAAGACATATCAGTCTTTTTGAAAAGGTCCAATCTATAATGCTTGGCGAAAGTATGAATGCTGGACCAAGTGGCTGCCTTACAGATCTCCTCAAGGGAGACACCCGCTCTTTCTGCTTGAGAAGATGACATTGCCCTAGTAGAGTGGGCTCTGATATTATCAGGGCAAGGAAGATTCTGTAAGGAATAACAAGAAGCGATGGTAGCTTTAATCCATCTGGCAATGGAGGACTTGGAAACTTTCTGACCCTTGTTTCTTCCTCCAAACTGGATAAAGAGACAGTCTGACTTCCTAAAGTCTTTCGTGGTTTCTAAGTAATCGAGTACTGCCCGTGTAACATCAAGCGAATGAAGGGTAGATTCCCAATCATTAGATGGGTTGTTAAACAATGAAGGTAGAGTGATCTCCTGGTCTTTATAAAACCTCGAGACTACTTTCGGTAGGAAACACGGATCTAGTTTTAGAATTATCCTGTCGCCCAGGACCTGTAGGTAGGGCTCTCTAATTGATAGTGCTTATAGCTCACTGATTCTTCTGGCTGAAGTGATGGCAACCAGGAACGCAGTTTTGTAAGATTTTAGTTTTCAAAGAGCAGTCACTCAGAGGCTCAAATGGAGGATGTGATAGTTCCTAAAGGACAATGTTTAAATCCCAGGTAGGGACCTGAGACCTTAGAGTCGGACGTAACCTCGTTATTGCCTTCATGAATCGCCTTATCCACCTATGGTTCACCAGCTCGGTGTCATAAAAGCAACTGAGGGCTGATACCTGTTCCTTGAGTGTGGATGGTCTCAATCCCATGTTAAATCCTTTTTGTAACAAGTCCAGAATCATTTGGATGTTTGGAGCTGAAGTATTTGGCGAGGGCGAACCTGACCACGAGCAGAACCATTTCCAAATTTTCAGGTATATTAAAAAGGTGACTTTCTTTCTGGAAGCTTTCAGGGTTGAAATTACTGCATCTGAAAGTTCCTGATGCTTTAGAATTTGGATCTCAGGATCCAGGCTGCTAGGTTGAGGAAGTCCGGGTCTGGGTGTAGAATCGGACCTTGGTGAAAGATGTCTCGCCTCTTTGATAGAATACAAGTATCCTTGCTGGCAAGGTTCCACAAGATTGGGAACCAGCTCTTCTTTGGCCAGTAGGGTGTTACTAGTATGACTGAAGTACTGTCTTGTATGATTTTCTGTACCACCCTCGGTATTAGCGGAAGCGGAGGGAACGCATAATGAAGACCTCGGTTCCATCTGAAAGAGAAAGCATCCAGAAATCTCAGGCTGTCTCTGGGATCTAGGGAACAAAAAACTGGCAATTTTGAGTTTACCCGAGTGGCAAAGAGATCTATAGCTGGTCTCCCCCACTTGTCCGATATCATTAGAAAGACTTCCTCGTTTAAGGACCATTCTGAGTGGTCTATCTTTGCACGGCTGAGGTTGTCTGCTTCCACATTTAGGGACCCCTTTAGGTGGACTGCAGACACTGAATGAACATTCGCTTCTGCCCAGGTGAATATCTTTGCCGACAAATCCAACAGGCTGCTCGATCCCGTGCCTCCCTGGTTATTTGAGTATCTTATCACTGTCGTATTGTCTGACAGGACTCTTACGTGATGGCCCTGAAAATGAATTTTGTCTTGCTTTAGAGTTTCCCAGACTGCCATCAATTCTCGAAAATTTAACGACTGGAGACTGAATGATTTTGGCCAGACTCCTTGGTAGTAAACATCTCCGACCTTTGCTCCCCAACCGTACTGGCTTGAATCCGTGGTGATCTGGACATAGGGATTCTTTGATCACGTCACCCCCTTGGAGATATTTAGCCTGTTTTTCCACCAAAGGAGGGAGGTTTTTATCCTTTGAGGGATGATCACCTTTTGGTCTAGGGAAGATTCCCTTCTGTCCCAGACCCTGAGGATCCACATCTGCAGGGTTCGGAAATGGATCTGACACCACTGAACAGATGGTATGCAGGATGTTAGGATCCCCAAGAGACTCATTGAGTCTCTGATGGAGTAGAACATCTTTGAGTTGAAGATGGAGATTCTATTTTGGATGGCCTGTATCTTGTTTAGAGGTAACCAGGTTCTCTCTGGGAATCCAGAATAACCCCCAGGAACTGTATCTTTGTTGTCGGTTCTAATTGTGATTTCCCTATGTTGATCAACCAACCTAATCCCTCTAAGGTCTGACGGAAAAAATTCAGATCTCTATGTAGAAGAAGAGCAGAACTGTTTGAGATCAGAAAATCGTCCAGGTATGGAAAAACTGTCAGACCCTCCTTCCTTAAATAGGCAACTACCTCGATCATTAGTTTTGTAAAAACTCGAGGGGCTGAGGATATGCCGAAGGGGAGAGAGGTGAATTGATAGTGGAGAATTCTGCCCAGATGGTCTCTGACCGCTAACCTTAGGAACCGTTGAGAGCTGGGATGTATCGGGACGTGATGATGATGTGCACGGTCAGATCGACCGAGCACATTACTGAATTTTTCTGGAGCAGAGGAACTATGGATCTTAGGGTCTCCATCCTGAATTTTTGATAGATAATGTACTTGTTCAGGCGCTTTAAGTTTATTATTGTGCGATAGGATCCCTCCTTCTTTTTTACTAGGAAGAGGTTCGAATAGAACCCCTTTCCCTGTTCAGATCGTGGTACTTCCACCACTACCCCTTTTGTGAGTAGTTCTCGAATGCCCACGTGAATAGGATGATTGGGGTCTAGGACCGCAATTTTGGTGACTATAAATCTTTTTGGGGGAGGATCCGAGAACTGTATTCTGTATCCTGACTCTATAATCCTCAGAGCCCATGAGTTTGAGGATATTTCCTCCCAACAGGGAAAAAACATCCTCAATCTCCCCCCTACCCTGATGTCACTGGTTTTCGGTTCCTTTTTGGGGGGTAGAGACGGGAGCCCTACCTTTCCCCCCTTTGGGATAACTGAAACGGCCTGACTTGCCCTTACCACTGTATTGATTACTTTGGTTGGAAGGGGCACGAAAGGGATACTTCCTCCTATAGACTTTTTCCTCCGGGAACCCTTTCTTTTTATCGGAGGCTTTCTCTAAGATTTTATCTAATTCTTCCTATCCAACGGATCTTTGAGCTGAGAGGCATCTTCAACTGGTAGGCTGATTTTTTTATTGACCCTAGCTACCTGGGCGTCCATTTTAGGGATGGTATTAAAGGTCCTAGCTTCTTCCTGATCAAAAAGAAGCCGGTTTTGGAAGGATCTGGCAACTCCTAGCCATTTCTCTGGATCTGCCCATTCATCCATAATCATCCCCTTAATGTTATTGTTAATAGGGAAGACTTTGGACTTCTTCACCCTGAGACGTCCGAACATCTCATCTTGTACTGATGGTGTAGAAGGCACCTCTTTTACCCCCATAGTAGCCCTGACGGCCTTTAAAAGCTCGGGCATATCCTCAGAAGAAAAATAAAATTTCCTTCTGTTTTCTGAAAATTCTCGTTCAGAAAGTTTATCTTCATCCTCCATATATCTAGAAGAGGAAGCCAAACCACCATAAACTTCAGAATTGGATTAAATATAGGAGGATTTAATCTCTTCCTGCATCATAGATTTAATTTCGTCCATGAGGGACGGCTGTTCCTCACGGACAATTTTAGAAATTCAGTCCCCGCACAACTTCTTAGGGTGGTCATCAGGTAATCGTTTAAGGCATGAAATACACTTTGAGGGCTTCTTGGGCTTTCTCAGAGAATCCTTAGCAGTCTGGAAAAGCCAAGAAAAAAAACCCATTAATCCAGGGAAAATACCCCCAATAGTGTGCCCAGATGACAGAGGAAAAAAACTCTCCCCTATGGGGAACTTATGGACGGCAGGGTAGAGGCCTCAGCGTGCTCAGACGCAGACATCCTGAATGATAGCCAGAGAGGTAAGGACTCACCACAGGACACTGCAGCAAGAGGATCCATTTGAATTCTCCCGCCTCCCGAAGCCGTCCGCCGTCCGCATCACTTCCGGAAATGTCACAGCTAACCGGAAGTGTCGGATTTGTATAGCGCCGCGTGGCGCTAGGAGCACAACCCGACCTGGCTTTAGAACCAGCTGGCGTTCTGCGCTCCGGGAGCAGGCCCCAGATCAACCAGAGGCGAGTCTCTCCCTTTCCCCCCTGTCTGGCGTTAGTACGGGACCGCCGGCAGACAGGGGGGTCTCGCCGAAGCAGGTACGCGACTCCATCCACATCGGGACCTTCATCTCCACGGCTGCTGCACATGGAGACCTTTCTCTGCCCCTGTCCTCTGTAGGGACAGGAAACACTGGTGTTTGGTGGTGGGAGGGGGTATTTAAACCTTTCTCTGCTTCCTGCCCCTACAAAGGTCAGGGGTCAATCTCCTTGTATGGCCGTCGTAGTGATGCTATGGAAATATTTAATTTAGGCCAACACTGGTTCAGTCCCTGTGAGAAACTCCCTCTACATAAAGGGGTTTGATGCTGCAAGAATTTGAAATACAGCCATTTGAAATAAAGCAGTTTTGGGCAGAGAAAAATTAACTTCAGGCCTACACTGGTTCAGACCGTGTGAGATACCCCCTATACATACAGGGGGGTTTTCATTTAGGGATTTAAAATACAGCCATTTGAAATACAGCCATTTTGGGCAAAAAAATATTTACTTCAGGCCTACAGTGGTTCAGACCGTGTGAGATACCACCTCTACATACAGGGGTTTGATTCAGGGATTAGAAATACATCCATTTTGGGCAATAAATATTTACTTCAGGCCTACACTGGTTCAGACCATGTGAGATACCCCTTCTACATACAGGGGTTTGATTCAGGGAATTGAAATACAGCCATTTGAAATACAGCCATTTTGTGAAAATAAATATTTAATTTAGGCCTACACTGTTTCAGGCCCTGTGATATACTCCCTCCACAAACAGTGCTTCGATTTAGGGATTTGAAATATAGCCATTTGAAATACAACCATTTTGGGCAAAGAAATATTTACTTCAGGCCTACACTGGTTCAGACCGTGTGAGAAACTCCCTCTACATACAGGTGTTTTTTTTCTTTTAGGGATTTGAAATACAGCCATTTTGGGCAAAGAAATATTTACTTCAGGCATACACAGGTTCAGGCCCTGAGATATTCCCTTTACATACAGGGATTTGATTCTGGGATTTGAAATACAGCCATTTTGGCCAAAGAAATATTTACTTCAGGTCTACACTGGTTCAGACCGTGTGAGATACCCCCTCTACATACAGGGGTTTGATACAGACATTAAAAATGCAGCCATTTGAAATAGAGCCATTTTGTGCAAATAAATATTTGATTTAGGCCTACTCTGGTTCAGGCCCTGTGAGATACTTTCTCTACATACAGGGCTTCGATTTAGGAATTTGAAATACAGCCATTTGAAATACAGCCATTTTGGGCAAATAAATATTTACTTTAGGCATACACTGGTTCAGACCATTTGAGATACTCCCTCTACATAGAAGGTTTTTTTCATTTAGGGATTTGAAATACAGCCATTTGAATTACAGCCATTTTGGGCAAAGAAATATTTACTTCCGGCCTACACTGGTTCAGACCGTGTGAGATACCCCCTCTACATACAGGGGATTGATACAGGCATTCAAAATATAGCCATTTGAAATAGAGCCATTTTGTGCAAAGAAATATTTAATTTAGGCTTACACTGGTTCAGGCCCTGTGAGATACTCCCTCTACATACAGGGCTTCGATTAAAGGATTTGAAATATAGCCATTTGAAATGCAACTATTTTGGGCAAAGAAATATTTACTTCAGGCCTACACTGGTTCAGATCGAGTGAGATACCCCCTCTACATACAGGGGTTTAAAACAGGCATTAAAAATACAGCCATTTGATATAGAGCCATTTTGTGCAAAGAAGTATTTACTTCAGGCCTACACTGGTTCAGACCGTGTGAGATACCCCCTCTACATACAGGGTTTTTTTCATTTTGGGATTTGAAATACAGTCATTTTGTGCAAAGAAATATTTACTTCAGGCCTACACTGGTTCAGATTGTGTGAGATACCCCCTCTACATACAGGGATTTAAAACAGGCATTAAAAATACAGCCATTTGAAATAGAGCCATTTTGTGCAAAGAAGTATTTACTTCAGGCCTACACTGGTTCAGATTGTGTGAGATACCCCCTCTACATACAGGGATTTAAAACAGGCATTAAAAATACAGCCATTTGAAATAGAGCCATTTTGTGCAAAGAAGTATTTACTTCAGGCCTACACTGGTTCAGATTGTGTGAGATACCCCCTCTACATACAGGGATTTAAAACAGGCATTAAAAATACAGCCATTTGAAATAGAGTCATTTTGTGCATAGAAATATTTACTTCAGGCCTACACTGGTTCAGATCGTGTGAGATACCCCCTCTACATACAGTTTTTTTTTTCATTTTGGGATTTGAAATACAGCCATTTGAAATATAGTCATTTTGTGCAAAGAAATATTTACTTCGGGCCTACACTGGTTCAGATCGTGTGAGATACCCCCTCTACATACAGGGGTTTAAAACAGGCATTAAAAATACAGCCATTTGAAATAGAGCCATTTTGTGCAAAGAAGTATTTACTTCAGGCCTACACTGGTTCAGACCGTGTGAGATACCCCCTCTACATACAGGGTTTTTTTCATTTTGGGATTTGAAATACAGCCATTTGAAATACAGTCATTTTGTGCAAAGAAATATTTACTTCAGGCCTACACTGGTTCAGACCGTGTGAGATATCCCCTCTACATACAGTTTTTTTTTTCATTTTGGGATTTGAAATACAGCCATTTGAAATATAGTCATTTTGTGCAAAGAAATATTTACTTCGGGCCTACACTGGTTCAGATCGTGTGAGATACCCCCTCTACATACAGGGTTTTTTTCATTTTGGGATTTGAAATACAGCCATTTGAAATACAGTCATTTTGTGCAAAGAAATATTTAATTTAGGCCTACACTGGATTAGGCACTGTGAGATACTCCATTTTGATTCAGGGCATCAATTTTGGGATTTGAAATACAGCCATTTGAAATACAATCATTTTGGGCAAATAAATATTTACTTCAGGCCTACACTGGTTCAGACCGTGTGAGATACACCCTCTACATACATGGGTTTGAATCAGACATTCGAAATACAGCCACTTGAAATACAACCATTTTGTGCAAATAAATATTTACTTCAGGCCTACACTGGTTCAGACCGTGTGAGATACCCCCTCTACATACAGGGGTTTGATTCATGGATTTGAAACACAGCAATTTGAAATACAGCTATTTTGTGAAAAGAAATATTTAATTTTGGCCTACACTGGTTCAGGCCCTGTGAGATACTCCCTCTACATACAGGGGTTTGATTCAGGGATTTGAAATACAGCCATTTGTAATACATCCATTTTGGGCAAATACATTTTTGCTTAAGGCCTACACTGGTACAGACCGTGTGAGATACCACCTCTACATACAGGGGTTTGATGCAGGCATTTGAAATACAGCCTTTTTTAAATACAGCCATTTTGTGCAAATAAATATTTACTTCAGGCCTACACTGGTTCAGACCGTGTGAGATACCCCTTCTACATACAGGGGTTTGATGCAGGCATTTGAAATACAGCCATTTTGTGAAAATAAATATTTACTTCAGGCCTACACTGGTCCAGATCGTGTGAGATCCCCCCTCTACATACAGAGGTTTAATTCAGGGATTTGAAATACAGCCATTTGAAATATAGCCATTTTGGGCAAAGAAATTTTTAATTTAGGCCGACACTGGTTCATGCTGTGTAAGATTCCCCCTTTACATACAGGGATTTGATTCAGGGATTTGAAATACAGCCATTTGAAATACAGCCATTTTGGCCAAAGAAATATTTACTTAAGGCCTACACTGTTTCAGATCGTGTGAGATACCCCCTCTACATACAGGGGTTTGATACAGGCATTAAAAATACAGCCATTTGAAATAGAGCCATTTTGTGCAAATAAATATTTACTTCAGGCCTACACTGGTTCAGACCGTGTGAGATACCCCCTCTACATAGAGGGGTTTTATTTAGGGATTTGAAATATAGCCAATTGAAAAACAGCCATTTTGGGCAAAGAAATATTAAATTTAGGCCTACACTGGTTCAGGCCCTGTGAGATACTCCCTCTACATTCAGGGGTTTGATTCATGTATTTGAAATACAGCCATTTTGTGCAAAGAAATATTTAATTTAGGCCTACACTGGTTCAGGTTTTGTGAGATACATCCTCTACATACAGAGGTTTGATTCAAGGAATTGAAATACAGCCATTTGAAATACAGCCATTTTGGGCAAAGAAATATTTAATTCAGGCCTACACTGTTTCAGGCACCCGTGAGATACTACCTCTACATACAGGGGTTTAATTTAGGGATTTGAAATACAGCCATTTTGGGCAAAGAAATATTTACTTCAAGCCTACACTGGTTCAGACCGTGTGAGATATACCCTCTAAATACACGGGTTTGTATCTGGCATTTCAAATTCAGCCTCTTGAAATATAGCAATGTTGGGCAAAGAAATATTTACTTCAGGCCTACACTGGTTCAGACCGTGTGAGATACCCCCTCTACATACAGGGATTTGATGCAGGCATTTGAAATACAGCCATTTGAAATACAGCCATTTTGGTCAAAGAAATATTTACTTCAGGCCTACACTGGTTCAGACCGTCTGAGATATCTCTTTACATACAGGGGTTTGATGCAGGCATTTTAAATACAGCCATTTTAGGCAAAAAAAAATTTTTAATTCAGGCCTATACTGGTTCAGGCCCTGTGAGATACCCCCTCTACATACAGAGATTTCATTCAGGGATTTGAAATATAGCCATTTGAAAAACAGCCATGTTGGGCAAAGAAATATTTAATTTAGGCCTACACTGGTTCAGCCCCTGTGAGAAACTCCCTCTACATACAGGGGTTTGATTCAGGGATTTGAAATGCAGCCATTTGAAATACAGCCATTTTGGCCAATTAAATATTTACTTCAGGCCTACACTGGTTCAGGCCCTTTGAGAAACTCCCTGTACATACAGGGGTTTGATTTAGGGATTTGAAATACAGCCATTTTTTGTGAGGAAATATTTAATTTAGGCCTACACTGGTTCAGGCCCTGTGAGATACCCCCTCTACATACAGTTTTTTTTTTTATTATAAATTTTAAAATATAACAGTAGGTAACAGGATACCAAGGTATAGGCTCCCAGGCCACGCTAATGTAATATTAAGTACAGAGTAGGTACATGCCAGTTACAACAGTGTTGCGCCATTCATGGTTTGGCACACGGGTCGATCACTATCAGTCTTGAGCGAGGCATAAAATGGATGAGGCGGATGCAGAACTGAGAAGACAGGAAGAGCTGGCGTGGAGATATTTGAGTCTACAATGTGAGGTAGGGATGTCTTTCGTACGAAGTGCCTAGCGTGTTGGATGGTAGTGCTAGATGGTTACAAATATGTGTTCCAATCTATTTTGTCATCAATAGGGTATACTATGATTATATGGGAGATCTATACTTAGACCATAGGGACCATTTTTTGAGGAATATCATGTGAGTGCGTGATTCCCAAGAAGATAGTTCCTCAAACCTATGGATCTGGTCAACTTTTTGGATCCATTGTTCTAGGGTTGGGACTACAGGTCGTAGCCAAAATTTAGGGAGTTGGAGGCAGGCTGCTAGCAACATCTGTGTAAATACAAATGGGGGTTTAGCATCCCCCTTCTCTTGGGAGAAAGACAGGAGGGCAACTTGAGGAGAAGGTAGTATTGAGGTGTCGCAAACTTCGTTAGCAACTGAGAAGACCTCGCCCCACCATTTATGGATAAGAGGGCAGGTCCACCAGATATGAAGAAAAGTTCCTCTCTCCTCAAGGCACCTCCAGCAGGCGTCAGAAGCAGACCTAGTGTATCTTGATGTTTTATCTGGTGTATTGTACCATCTGGTAAGGATTTTATAGCTGTTTTCCTGAATTCTGACACAGCGGGAGGCCCCGTGAGGAGATTCCAGTAATTTAGGCAGGGATTCATGTGGAATTGCAATATTCAGGTCTAGTTCCCATTGTGACACAAAGGATGGTTTAGCTATCATAGGGGGTAGCCGCAATTTGATGTAAATCTGTGAGATGAGTTTTCTGGGTGCTGAGTGTAAAGACATCAGAGATTCCAGCCAAACCCACGGACGAAGGAGGTCCCCTATTTTAATGTGTTGTTTCAGGTAAGCTCTAATGTAGGCAACTGAGAGAAAATCTCGCGGGTGAGGATTAAGCAGGGCATTTGTGGCTTTTAAGTCCATCCACTCTCCAGTTGGGAGGGCTAGGGATATTATAGGGATTGTGGAGGACAACAGTCCTGTTGAGGTTGCGCCTCTTAGGGTGGAGGGGGACGTTTTTAGGACATCAGTTACAGATAGAGTGGGAGAAGGGAATGGGATAGAGCAATGTGTAGAGGATAGCCACTTCCAAGCTTCAAGCGTGGCTTTGAGGATTGGGTAGTAAGACATAGGGCCAGGAAAAACCAACTTATGACCTAAGAGGAGCGCTCTGGCTGGGCTGTTCAAAATATCTAATTCTATCTGTACCACTACTTAAGGTGGGGAGGGGCGTAACCACGCTAGTGCACGTGAGAGAAGGATGGCCTTCCCGTACAGTTCGGGATTTGGTAGGCCTATTCCCCCAGCATGTCTGGGTTTGGTGAGGAGAGCGCATGATAGTCTCGCTTTCCTTCCACTCCAGATGAAAAATCTGAACTTTTGCATGATTGTGTCATAATAGTGCTTGGGGACAGGAATGGGGAGGACTTGCTGCAAATAAGTGAGTCGGGGAAGAGAGAAGGTTTTTGCGACCAAACCAGGACAACGTTGGGTTGGCTCGGGCCAGATTATTAATAGCTTCAAAAAGTGATTGTTTTAGAGGGGTATAATTGAGGGAAAAGAGTTCGGTTATTTCAGGGCTAATCTTGACCCCTAAGTATGTTATATTAGGAGAGGATCAATTAAATGGGGAGTCCATCATCAGTTGATGTTTGGTTGCCCGGGGGATGCCTAAGCAGAGGACTAACGATTTACTGGCATTAATTTTGAAGTCTGACAAAATGCTATATGCGTTTAGGTGGGACTGGATTCGGGGTAAAAAAGCCTTCGGGTTGACCGTCATCATCAGAACGTCGTCTGCGAAGGCAGCTAATTTCTGTTCCCTGCCTCCCAAACATAGACCTACTACCTCCTGGTCCAATCTTATGGTTGCAGGTAGGGGCTCAAGAGCCAAGATAAATAGGAGGAGTGATAGGGGACAACCCTGGCGTGTTCCATTTCTAATAGAAAATGGAGAGGATAAGGTGCCATTAACTAGGACTGAGGCTGTTGCGTGTTCATACATCGAAAAGGTTGCTTGAACAAAGGAGTCAGGTAGGCCAAAATTCCGCAGGACGTGTTTTAAATATGACCAGTTAACCCTATTGAATGCTTTTTCAGCATCCGTGCTGAGTAAAAGCAAGGGGGAGGAAATCCGTTTGGCATGGCAAAGGGTATTAATCACCCTAGTGGTGTTGTCTTTGCCTTCCCTATTACGGATAAAGCCGACCTGGTCTCCATGAATCAGTTGAGGGAGAAGGATAGCTAATCTGTTGGCTAACATCTTGGCCAGGAGTTTGAGGTCTATGTTTAGGAGGGAGATGGGCCTATAATTGGAACATAATTTAGCATCTTTCCCTTCTTTAGGGATGAGAGTGATGTTGGCCGCAGTCATATCTCTTGAGAGAGGGATTCCCTGGAAAGTCTGATTACAGGCTTCTAAGAGGTGAGGTAAAAGGAGTTCATGGAACGTTTTATAATAGGCTAGCGGAAGGCCGTCGGGGCCTGGACTGTTTCCTGACGGCATTTGATTCATTGCTTTTTTGAGCTCGTTCAGGGAAAAAGGGGCTTCCAGACTTAACTTCTGTTTTGGGGAGATGTTAGGGAGTTTAGCGGCTTCCAGAAAGGAGTATATAGCAGAGGCGCGAGTTTCCGAATCTATGGTTGAGGGAAGATTATAGAGATCGTTGTAAAAGGAGCGAAATTGGGCAGCAATCTGGGTAACAGAGAAGATAGGAGTCCCATCCTGTGAGGATAGTTGATGGACGTAGTTTGCGGGCCTCCTCCCTTTGATCCTATTCATGACAAATTTGGTGGCCTTATCACCATGCTCAAAAGATTTGTGTTGGGAGCTCATGTAATATTTGGCTGCTCTAGAAGTTAGGAGGGATCTGAGATTGGCTCTATATCCCGACAGTTCACGGAATTGAGGGTCAGAGGGCTTAATTTTGTGCTGAGACTTGAGCCTCTGGATATTTTTTAGTTTCGTCAATTTCTCTTTCCCTAACTTTCTTTTGGTGCGTGCCAATGCTGATGAATTGTCCCCTGATTACTGGTTTGTGGGCGTCCCAGAGAGTATTTATCGGGAGCTCCGGGCTTTTATTTAGGGAAAAATACTCTGTGATGTGTTTGGAGATCATCTCAACTGAGTCTTGGTATCCCAGGAGGGATTCATTTAGGCG
This sequence comes from Bufo gargarizans, assembly GCF_014858855.1. NCBI lineage: Eukaryota > Metazoa > Chordata > Amphibia > Anura > Bufonidae > Bufo > Bufo gargarizans. The sequence continues at coordinate 328,469,587 of NC_058080.1, read as the reverse complement.
CCAGTTGAAGCACGAGGGAGTTTCATTGGGGGCCAGAACTGTTATAAAAACGGGGGAATGGTCTGACAGATGTATAGTACCTATGGATGACTCACGACACAGATGTATGTGTTCTTTAGAGATAAACAGGTAATCTATTCTGTGATAGGTACCATGCATAGAGGAATAGAACGTGAAATCTGTGTCATTAGGGTGATGAGAACGCCATACATCAATCAAGTGTAGTTCCCATAGGGAGTTCCTGATTGTTTTTAAGGACTTGCTAGAGTGGGATAATTTGTGGGAGGAGATATCCAGTTGTGGTAGGAGAGCCACATTTAAGTCGCCCCCTGCAACCACTATACCTTCCTTGAAGGATTCTATGATAGGGAAAATATCAGAGAACCAACGGGATTGATTAGAGTTAGGGGCATATAAGTTGATAAAGGTGTAAGTCTGCGGCCCTATAGTACCTTTAAGTAAAATAAATCTTCTATCTGGGTCTAATATTTGACTGACAAATTTAAAGGAAATTTTCCTTTGTAACCCTATACTGACCCCACTAGAAGCTGAAGAGCTACCCCCACAGTGATACCAATTGGAATAATGAGAGAATCGCATGTCAGGGTAATGGTTAAAGCGGTAATGTGTCTCTTGTAGAAATATCACCACAGCCCCGGCTTTTCTTAAAATGGCAAAGATTTGGCTCCGTTTTGATGGGGAGTGAAAACCTTTGACATTGTAAGAAGCTACCAATAGGTCAGCCATTGAGTATGGTGTGCGTGGGATTACCTTGTAGCTGGCGTGACTTTCCCCAAGAGAGCGTAGCAGGTTTATGAGAGACAAATACCTTGGATTAGGAATAGGGAGAGGGAACAGAACACAACGAGTTAAACAAACAGTAAATGAAAAAACAGACATACTGAGATATGTCATACTCAGGAGGGGGTTGAGTGGTCTGTAGACCGGTTGGGAGACCGTATAACACCCAGGAAAGGGCAGTATTTAGGCAAGAAAGGGGAGAAAACCTTTTAGAGAATAGGCCACATAAAGTCATTGTAATGATGGAGCCATGACTTTAGGTAAGACAAAAGTTGTGATTTTTAGGTACCATCATAACCTAAAACGATCAGGCGATGGTCACATGAGTCCATCTAATGTTCTTGAGAGAGACTTCTTGGGGTAAGATGTTGGCCTCTTTTCTTGGAACGGGAGGACTTCGGTGTACGAAGCACTTCAAAAAGGACCACCTTGGGGATATCAGGCAGGATGCTTAGATCTTGGAAGAGTTCCCAATTTTCAATCGGCATAGGAGGCGCATTCAGTAACTCATACACTGCCGTGAGATCTGTGAATGATGAGATGTTAACCCTCTTGCCCGCATATGAAAAGGTTAGGCCAAAGGGATAGGACCAACGATATAGAACTTTGTTGGACCTGAGCCAATCTGTCAGGGGCTTAAGGGACCTGCGTTTCTTCAGGGTTGAAGGGGCTAAGTCCTGGTAAATATCGACCTTGGAATCTTCATATATCAAGTCAGGGTGGTTACGTGCAGTTTCCAGAATAGCAGCTTTCACTTGAAAATTGAGGAACCCGCAAATGATGTCTCTGGGCGGTTCGGTTGGCTTTGGCTTGGGTCTCAGGGCTCTGTGCGCCTGTTCTATGATAATTTCTTGCGGGTGATCGGGGCCCAACAGGGATCTGCAGATTTCAATGATGGCAGCTGAAATTTCACCAGGGGGGACCGATTCCGGCACACCTCTGAATCTCAGATTGTTTCGGCGCCCCCTGTTTTCCTGGTCTTCTAGTGAGTTATGGAGGTCGTTTAAATATGATGCGCAGCGACGAAAGGAGTCTGATACCGCAGACTGGTGATTTAGTATCTCTGCTTGGTGCGTTTCTAGAGACTCCACACGTTCCCCGATATGTCTCACCTCGTGTCTGCATGCTGACAGCTCCGCGAGGATCGGCTTGTGATTGGTAGCTCAGTGCTGGGTTGGGTGTCTTCTGAGTCGCTTTCTCCTTCCGATTGTGCAGGAGCGCGCTTCGGAGCTTTAGGCTGCAGCGTCGGTGCTATCTTAGGTTCTCTAGCAGCGATCGTGGTGGCGGCTTTTTTGAGAAATTTCTCCATATCTCCGCTCGAGATTTGGTTCTTGCAGGGAGCAGGAGGGTCACCGTGCCGAGCGTTCCCGATCTTGACCATTCTTGCCTTTGTAAGCTAATTTTAGCTGGCGTTAGGGACGAGTCTCCTCACAAAGCAGAGAGCTATGCGACCATCTTCGTCCGGCGCAAGCTCCGCCCCATACATACAGGGGTTTGATGCAGGCTTTTGAAATACAGCCATTTTGGGCAAGGAAATAAATTACTTCAGGCCTACACTGGTTCAGGCCCTGTGAGATACTCCCGCTACATACAGGGGTTTGATTCAAGCATTTGAAATACAGCCATTTTGTGCAAAGAAATATTTAATTCAGGCCTACACTGGTTCAGACTGTGTGAGATACACCCTTTGCCTACTGTTTTTCTATTCTACTATTAATTATCCACCCATTTAGGGCAAGATCCTAAGTTTGAAAAAATATGAGTAGAGCATCAGATAGTTTTAAAGCCTTATGGCGACATTTAGAGCGACAGATAGAGCGACAGATAGTTTTAAAGCCTTATGGCGGTGGCTGTCCCACAGTACGTCGTGCCCAGTCGCCACTACTTTTCAAGGCGAGCCATCCTTTCCCTTCACAACCAAGTAGTCGACAAAATCAGGTGTGCACTGCGCAACGCCATCTGTGGCAAGGTTCACCTGACTACGGATATGTTAACCAGTTAGCACTGTCAGGGCCATTATATCTCCATAACGGCACACTGGGTAAATGCAATGGCAGGTGGGCCTGAGGCGGATAGCAGTTTGGCGCATGTCCTTCCACGACTAAGACCAGTTGTTGGTCGAAATGCGTTAACTTGGAGGAGCAAGTGTGCTGTGTGGTCTGAAGAGGGGATTTTTGCTTCTTGGAAAATGGAGATTTATGTATATCTCCGTTTTCCAGCCCTTGTTTTCCATACAACCCGAATATCCTGTGTATAATTACACCTCCTCCAGTCCTTCATATACCCCAGGAGCAACACACAACCTCCGCAGATACTTATATATAAAAATAGTTTACTAATAACATAGAGATGACAAAGCAATGGACATTATACATAAAAATACAAATACATAGAGGACACTACTACACACAGCCACCTCAGTTCCTGCCCACCCTGGATGCTAAGCAAATGTGGCTAATAATGTGTATGCATATGCAGTATATCCAGAGTCCACCAATATACAGTCTACTGGATCTACTCTTCTAACCAACTCACATCCAGTACCTGACCATTAGTATATGTACATATAGAGAGTCCTGCATAAACAGAATACAATCGCCGACTACAAATATCTATATGTACACATATAAAGTCTACTGGGATATTATACTTATATACATACCCACATACGCACACATATAACTTAGCTTGCTCCTGAAGTGCTGTTGTTCCAGTGGGTGGCAGGAAGAAGAGAGCCCCAGCCTCACTCCCAACTTTCACCTATATCTTGCTGTGTCCCAGCCCCCCACCATAGACTCCACCCTGTGACCACCCAAATATCTTCCCCCATCTCTTGGTCAAGAGGATTTTGTTCAACTGCCTTAGATATGCTAACAAGGGGCACAATGCTACTGGCCATACTGAATGGGTGAATACCACTGGGTCCAATTATTAGGCATATTTGTGTGGTCATCAGGATGAGGTTCTGGCTGAAAGCCATATTTGCCTTTACATATCCCCCTGTTGTCGGCATACCGACGCACTATGTTGGATGCCAGGTCTGTGAGTGGGAGTGTTTACAATAAGAACAAACACAATACATTTAGAGATGAGCGAACTTCTGTTTTAAGTTCGGCGTCTAAAGTTCGGCTTCCGGTTAGCGGAGAATCCCGATCTGGAACCGGATATGGATTCCGACTTCCGTTGTGGTCCGTGGTAGCGGAATCAATAATCGGCCATTATTGATTCCGCTACCACGGACCACAACGGAAGTCGGAATCCATATCCGGTTCCAGATCGGGATTCTCCGCTAACCGGAAGCCGAACTTTAGACGCCGAACTTAAAACAGAAGTTCGCTCATCTCTAAATACATTATAAGCTCATTTATGTTGCATTTTTGGCCAATCGGTTGATTCATCTTCTTGTGTATGGATGGTTCTGATGTTCATCTGGGATTTAGTGATGTCCCAAACTATTCGCCGGCGAACAGTTCACAGTGAACATAGCTTGTTTGCGTTCGCCGCGGCGGGCGAACATATGCGATGTTCGGTCCTCCCCCTATACATCATCATTGAGCAAACTTTGACCCTGTACCTCACAGTCAGCAGACACATTCCAGCCAATCAACAGCAGACCCTTCCAGACCCTCCCACCTCCTGGACAGCATCCATTTTAGATTCATTCTGAAGCTGCTTTCTTAGTGAGAGGAGGGAGAGTGCTGCTGCTGATCTAATAGGGAAAGCGTTAACTAGGGCAGTGTTCTGAACTTTTGTGTAAACAGACTCATCTGCTGCCAGGACAGCATCCTGACAGCACCCCAAAAAGCCCCTTTTAGGGCTGGTACATCAGTCTGCTTGTTTGGTTTTTGTTATATTATATATATATATATATATTTATATATATATATATATTGCAGTTGCCTGGCTGCCCGTGTGTGAGAGGCTGCAGGCTCAGTCACATACAGTACTGTGTGCACACCATTCATACAGGGTGTCACAGACAATACCTTGCAGATAAAAAAAAATCTATTTATTATTTTTCTGTGATATAATCGCAGTTGCAAGCTAGTGTGTGTCTGGCCCACAGACTGTACTGTGGCCACTGGCTAGGCCAACACTCATGCCGTTACAGGGTGTCACTCACAAATACCTTGCAGATAAAAAAAATATATATATATTATTTTTCAGTGATATAATCCCAGTTGCAAGCCAGTGTGTGACTGGCACAGACTGTACTGTGGCCACTTGCTGCTAGGCCACCACTCATACCGTTACAGAGTCACTCAAAAATACCTTGCAGAAAAAAAAAATATATATATTATTTTTCTATAATATAATCGCAGTTGCAAGCCAGAGTGTGTCAGGCCCACACAGACTGTACTGTGGCCACTTGCTGCTAGGCCACCACTCATACCGTTACAGAGTGTCACTCACAAATACCTTGCAGAAAAAAAAAATATATATATTATTTTTCTATGATATAATCGCAGTTGCAAGCCAGAGTGTGTCAGGCCCACACAGACTGTACTGTGCCCACTGCCCACCAGTTATATAGGGTGGCACAGTACCTCGAACGCATAGTACCACTTATCTAAAAAAAAAAATGATAGGCAGAGGCAGGCCACCCCGCAGGGGTTGTCGTGGTCGTGGTGCTGTGATTTCCACTGGCCCTGGAATAATGCCCAGTGTTCAAAGGCCACGTACCCTGAACCTAAAAAATTTGGAGAAAATAGTTGACTGGCTTACACAGGACACTCAATCTTCAACAGCTTCCGCTAAGAACCTTGACGCACCATTCTCCTCCAGCTCAGCTTTGGTCACCTGTTCTCAAAATACCACTCTCCTGCCCCCCGCCACCACCACCACCACTACCACCACAGCCACTACAGCCGCTTCACTTGATCCCTCAGAGGAGTTATTTATACATCAGTTGGATGAAATTAGTGATGCGCAACCATTATTGCCAGAGGATGTAGATAACAGGGATATGTCTCAGTCAGGCAGCATTACACACATGGACGTACAGTGTGATGATGATGATGTTGTACCCGCTGCTGCTTCCTTTGCTAAAGTGTCAGATACAAGTGAAGCGGTTATTGATGACGATGTGTCCGTGGATGCCACGTGGGTGCCTGCTCAAAGAGAAGAAGAGGGGGAAAGTTCTGAAGGGGAGACAGAGAGAAGGAGGAGACGAGTTGGAAGCAGGGGGAGGTCGTCGCAAGGAGCTAGTGGCACAGTCAGACAGCATAGATCGGCACCCGAAGTCAGCCAGACAGCACGCCAATCAACGCATGCTGTTGCCAGCACCAGAATGCCGTCATTGCAAATCTCAGCAGTGTGGCATTTTTTTGGTGTGTCTGCCTCTGATAACAGCATTGCCATTTGCAACCTGTGCCAAAAGAAACTGAGTCGTGGGAAGTCCAACACCCACCTCGGTACAACTGCTTTGCGAAGGCACATGATCTCACATCACAAACGCCAATGGGATCAACACATGAGTACAAGCAGCACACAAACTCAAAGCCACCATCCTCCTCCTGGTCCAGCATCTTCAGCAACGTCAACTACTGCTGTCCTCCTTGCCCCCTCTCAACCACCCGCCACTCCGCCTCTCACCTTCAGCAGTTCCAACTCATCTGCAAACAGTCAGGTGTCTGTAAAGGAAATGTTTGAGCGTAAGAAGCCAATGTCACACAGTCAACCCCTTGCCCGGCGTCTGACAGCTGGCTTGATAGAACTCTTAGCCCGCCAACTTTTACCATACCAGCTGGTGGAGTCTGAGGCCTTCAAAAAATGTGTCGCTAATGGGACACCACAGTGGAAGGTACCCGGCCGAATTTTTTTTTTCAAAAAAGGCAATCCCAAACCTCTACTCAGTGATTGAACAGGAAGTCATGGCATCTCTGGCATACAGTGTTGGGGCAAGGGTCCATCTGACCACTGATACCTGGTCTGCAATGCACGGTCAGGGCAGGTATATCACGTACACTGCGCATTGGGTCAACATGCTGACGGCTGCCAAGCATGGAATGCGTGGCTCTGCAGCGGAGTTGGTGACACCGCCACAACTTGCAGGCAGGCCTACTGCCACCTCCTCTACTCCATCCTCTTCGATAACCTCCTCGGCTGAGTCTTCTTCTGCAGCGACGTCTGGCTGCACATCAACTGAATCCCCCCAGCTCCCCAGGGGCTATTCCACATCCCGGATACGACAGTGTCACGCTGTCTTGGGGTTGACTTGCCTGAAAGCAGAGAGCCACACCAGACCAGCACTCCTGTCCACCCTGAATGCACAGGTGGATCAGTGGCTGACCCCGCACCAACTGGAGATCGGCAAAGTGGTGTGTGACAATGGAAGCAACTTGTTAGCGTCATTGAATTTGGTCAAGCTGTCACATGTACCGTGCATGGCACAGGTGTTGAATCTCATCGTACAACGCTTTGTGTCTAAGTACCCAGGCTTACAGGACGTCATTAAGCAGGCCAGGAAGGTGTGTGGCCATTTCAGGCGTTCCTACACGGCCATGGCGCACTTTTCAGACATTCAGCGCCGAAACAACATGCCAGTGAGGCGCTTGATTTGCGACAGCCCGACACGTTGGAATTCAACACTCCTAATGTTCGACCGCCTTCTCCAACAAGAAAAAGTCATCAACGAGTATTTGTATGACCGGGGTGCTAGGACAGCCTCTGCGGAGCTGGGAATTTTTTTGCCACATTACTGAACACTCATGCGTAATGCCTGTAGGCTCATGCGTCCTTTTGAGGAGGTGACAGTGATCTTCAGTGCAGCAGGAGGTATTGTCACTGACAAAAGAAGTCGCCTTGGTCAAAAAAGTGTTGATTACCTCACCTTCATTAAGATGAATGAGGCATGGATCCCGAAGGGACTGACAGTGGGGGATGCGTTTGACTAACAAAAGGCCTGATGACATGCCTTGACCTCAAATTGGTCCCCACGCTGCTGTATTCAATGTCTGCATACTGGATGACTTTCGTGAATTCTCCGCCACCAATTAGGGTTCAAGCCGCAATATTTTAGTCACCTTTCTGCCTGGAAAACATCAATTTTTCCGGCCGCTGCTACAGCAGCAGCTGCAACAATGCCTAATTTTTCAGGCATGTGTACATGAATAATTTTTCTGGCCTCTGGTGCTGCACTGTGGCTGCAAAAACAAAACAAGCATTCTTTTAACCCAGTGGTGTATCTTGGTTTTGTGCTGCCCTAGGCGAGACTAAACTCGGGCACCCCCCTAATATAAATTTGACCCACCCCTTCCTTGTTAAAAAACAATGTGCAGCTAGAGTTAGTACAGTATTAATCCCTCCCTAATTCTCCCCCCTCTAACCACCCAACGGGTCCCAACCCCCTTACCCCATAAAACAACTAAGTAATTGATTTTTTGTGAATTACTGTAATTTAGGTACTTACAGTTTTTGAAGACAGCAGGCTCAGGGATCAGTGCATTGGTGACCGGGGCCTGGCCTCAGTGTTCACGGTGACCGTGTGCAGGATCCGCTCTGCACTTGGAGGAGATAAGGCTCACTCTAGCGTTGCCGGCCCGTGACTCCACCTCCGTGTGACGTCACGACGGCAACGTGAGAACGCAAAAGGCAGGGGAGGTCGGGAGAAAGTCAGGAGGGGGAGGAAGTACGTTTTTCAACTCCTTCACTATGTAGCGCCGGCGATGCCACTTGCATAATGAAGGATCGGACAAGGGGCATGAAATATATTTAGTATATTGTATAACTATCACTAAGCAAACAAAGCATTTTGCCGCCCCCTTTTCAAGTGCCGCCCTAGGCAAATGCCTTGTTTGCCTTGTGATAGATACACCCCTGTTTTAACCATCTCCCCGTTCGAAAAATCAATTCAATAAATGGACCCCAGATTGGGGACGTAACAGGGATTAAACTGATGAGAATAGTACTACAGAAAATACCACTCATATCGGGTGTGACAGTAAATTGCACGGCACAGACGCAGTGACCGTGGATTCAAACAAAGGGGAGGGAGCCATCTCCCCGTTCGAAAAATCAATTCAATTCACCTTTCGGGGACCCTTGGTGTTGTACGTGGCTGGATGGAGGAAGAAACCTTCAATGACATCAATGAGACATGGCTAGCTTGGTATCCAACCTTGTGCAAATGGGGAGTTTGCGGTTGTTTGCAGTGCATTAAAAGGGGAGTTTGGTCTGTCAATGTCTGTGAAGTGGGCGTAACCCTTACACTAACTGATCGATACAACATCATACCTGATCGTATACACACACTGGATGTTTTAAACCACGTTGTTCAAAAAAATTTAGGATTGCTAGGTGATTTATGCCCTTTATGGATTAAAACCCAACTCTGGGTCAACTATGTAATTTTCCATTGGAGTTTTGCCATGGATCCCCCTCCAGCATGCCACAGTCCAGGTGTTGGTCCCCTTGAAACAACTTTTCCATCACTACTGTGGCTAGAAAGAGTCCCTGTGGGTTTAAAAAAACACCTGCCTATTGAAGTCAATGGTGGTTTGCCCAGTTCGCCCGTTCGCAAAAATTTGCAAAAATTTGAGCTCGCGAACGGAAAATTTTATGTTCGCGACATCTCTGGTGGCTTTCTGATGGCTACAGATGCCTGGTCATCTTCTTAGATCAAGGGCAATCATTGTGTCTCTGGGCATTTCTCCACCTGGAATCATATTAAACAGTCTGCTCCTCAGGGGAGCACACCTCAACAGCTGCAGTTCTAAAATCCATCAGGAGATATCATGGCCTCCCCCTGTTGACAGTATCTGTAGATAACACTTGGCACTCTTAGTAGGTACATTACAAACTGAGGCTATATATCACAACCCAGAGGGAGCTCCGACTGGACAGTCGTAATTTATACAAAGCGCCTCTGCGGATCACTGTGGGGTCAACCCACTCCCTTGCAGAATCCCCAATAGGGAGAGCTATGCCCCACAACCTACTGGCTGCGCCGCGGACTTTGTGGGCTAGCACCCAAATTACACGCCATGTAGTTATTTACTACCGTTAATGTTCCCAGTCAGTTTTGGCCTGACTGAACGCCTACTTATAAGTGCCAGTTACAGACAGGGAGATAGACTGCCATTTCTCCATACTCTTTAGTGACCCAATTGAGAAGCTGACAGTACAGAGTTTACTTGAGTAAGACACACTGGAGATATGCAACGACATGCCCTTATGATAACACTCTGTGCCAAGTTTAGGGAGCAACAGACCTTGGCACCAAAAATTAGAACCATATATTATATGTCGTCCTAGTGATATAGGCGAGGGCCGCCTCACAACCAGACTTTGTTATTATAATTTTTTTTAAGGTGCCTGCCCAACATGAAAAGAGCACTCCCAGACTGAACTGCCCTATTGTACAAGAAGTTATTCTTTATGAACCAACAGTATTGCCAATTGATGCAAGCAAAAGAGCTCATCTAAAATCCATTGTCTCCTCATGGTTGAGGGACAATACCATCTGTTTATGAGCTGTATGGCCTTACCCCTTCAATAATGTCATAAATTCCTAACAGCTCCCCCAACAGACACCTGGGTGTAGAGATTAAAGACAAGAACTCTATCACATTTGCATTACACACTGAGGACAAACAAACAAAAGGTTCTGCTACAATAAACCTAATCCCTCCCCCTGTGTTGGTGACCATGTCCCCATGCACTGGGGCTATTATAGGTTTACATTGATTACATGCTCTGCCCAGTATATGGGGGACCCCTGAGTTACATATTATGGCCAGATCTTTGGGGATCCCCACCACAAATCTATTATAACAGATTCCCAGTAGGGATATCTGTTGTAATAGTGTATTTTTGCAGCCCTGTTTCATGTGTAGCCTGTTGGCTCACAAATGGAACAGGTCTCTGTCTCTGCAATTGTATGTGTGGTTTAAAGCCTTACATCTCTGTGCGGACAGAGTCGTTTTATGTGTCCAGATTGCAGACAATGGAAACACTGTATATTCTCCCACTTTCTTCTTTGAAGAGCACTAGAATACACAGATATTTTGTTAGCTGCCATCTCCTTTAACATGCAGCCATCTTGCATTTTTTTTATTAAATGCTACCTTCTTCCTGATTTTTATAGATTTGTGACTCTTTAGCAAATCCTGCCTGACTTCAATCAATGATGTCTCCTTAGCTGCAGTTAAACTAATTGTGGTATTAAGCTATGGAAACTTCTCCACAAACATACGTATCATGCCTTGTGGGGATCCTACACCATGATCCTTTGTCACCTTCCTACACATGGCTTCAAACCTTCCACAAAGCGACAAGGGATCATCATGGATGGTAGGCCTGAAATGACATCCGTATGCCCTGTTACCAATTTCATGAGGATGGAAAGCCTGTCTTCCTCATCATGAAATAGGCCATTCGTGGGGGCAATTTTTTCTATGACCTCACATCTTTGAAAAAGATGTGTAGGCAACCAAAGCGTGAACAGTTCCATGCGATTTTCTGAAGGGACAGAAAATTTCTGGCAATGTCCCTCAAAAATATCACAGGAAGTGAAAGGATCTGCGTCTGGATCATATGTAGGAATCAGTATACATATCTTTAGCAGAAATTGCATCCTCTCCATGTTATGGAAAGAATGCAATTCTGCTGCATTGCTGTGACACGTCTGTGAGTTGGAAGTGGTCTGTAAATGTCCCATGCCACCTCCTAAACCACAAATGGTGTCACCAGCAGCACTTTGTACAGCTATTGGAGTGGAATCAGTCTGATTGGAGGCAGCCATAGGAGCGGTCTCACTCTCATCTGTCCCCCATTTTGCACTCAAAACACAAATTTGCTTTGAGTGCAAATCTTTGTGATGTGAGAGCTCAGTTATGGTCTTCTGCATGTTGCTAATTTTCTCATCCCTCTCAGTTAACTCGGTCCTCAGGTCAGCCGTTATCACTTCTGTAAAGGCTGCTTTTTCCTTATAGATATATTATATAGATATATTATCTCCATATACAGCTGTATAAAAACTTTATCAACATCTGCATAGTATTTTCCTTTCTCAGCTAACTGAGACTGCAGCATGCTGATCTGACTGTCTTTATCTTTGTGTTGTGTTTCTAGACTAGAAACCTGTTTAACCGCTTCTGCACAACAATTACAATGCAAATTTACAGGGGGCTTTGTCTCTTCAAATGATTCCACCTTCTCCAGCTTGCTAATGGCATCATCAAATATGCACATCAGCTTAGCAAGCATGTGAAGACGCTTGGACGTTTGTTTGAGCACACCACGCTTAGCAATGTGCAATTTGTCATAGGAATCAGCTTGATCTACCAGAGATTCCCATAACATTTGCACCGATTCATTTGATCTAGGCAATACAGGGTTAAACGTACTGTATCTACTTAACTTTTCAAAAGTCCCATGTCCTGCTTTGTCACTCATGGTTATTCCTGCGATCTGTGTGTTACTCCTGAAAGCCTCTTTTACCAACCAGCAGATTCTACTGAAGGACTGGAAAAAAATGAATGAAACACAAACCAAAAACAAGCACCTCACAGGTTATAATGGGAAACAATCAGTAACCTAGGAATGTCACTTAAATAGGTCCTCTGTAATTAATTGAACTCACACTAGGACTCAATGAAACTGTGTTACCTGTCCGAACCTCCTAGGTCTAAAAACCTAAATTCACAGTATAACAGCAATTTCAACAATATATCCTAACAGAGATCAATTAAAACATTTGGGCCTAGCTCGCCATTGAAGAGGGGATATTTTGCTTCTTGGAAAATGGAGATTTATGTATATCTCCGTTTTCCATCCCTTCTATTCTATTCCTAGCATGTTGCACTTGTTTCCCATACAATCCGATTATTCTGTGTATAATTACACCTCCTCCAGTCCCTCATATACACCAGGAGCAACACACAACCCTCGCAGATACTTATATATAAAAATAGTTTACTGATAACATAGAGATGACAAAGCAATGGACATTATACAAAGAGATACAGATAACACAATATATAGAGGACACGACCACACACAGCCACCTCCATTCCTGCGCACCCTGGATGCTAAGCAAATGTGGCTAATAATGTGTATGTATATGCAGTATATCCAGAGTCCACCAATATACAGTCTACTGGATCTACTCTTCTAACCAACTCACATACAGTACCTGACCATTAGTACATGTACATATAGAGACTCATGCATAAACAGCATATATAATGCAATTGCCGACTACAAATATCTATATGTACACATATAAAGTCTACTGGGATATTATACTTATATACCTACCCACATACGCACACATATACTTTAGTTTGCTCCTGAAGTGCTGTTGTTCCAGTGGGTGGCAGGAAGAGAGAGCCTGCCTCACTCCCAACTTTCACCTATATCTTGCCATGTCCCAGCCCCCCACCATAGACTCCACCCTGTGACCACCCAAATATCTTCCCCCATCTCTTGGTCAAGAGGATGTTGTTCAACTGCCTTAGATATGCTAACAAGGGGCACAATGCTACTGGCCATACTGAATGGGTGAATACCACTGGGTCCAATTATTAGGCATATTTGTGTGGTCATCAGGATGAGGTTCTGGCTGAAAGCCATATTTCCCTTAACAGGGTCCACTATATGTTATCTCGAATTCAACCAATAAAGACAGAGTTTTGATATTCTTCTCTGAAGTGCTGGACTATCTTTTCTACTGTTACAGAAAGTAAAAACTCTCCCTCCCACCACTGCAACTGACAGAAGTAGATTTTTAACTTAATTTTTTCAATCACTGTCAGCTGAGGAGTGGGTGGGGGTGTGACCTATTTGAATCAGGGTGTGGCTTAGCGGGACCTAGAAGTTGATTTTTACCTTCATTTTTTTTATTCCCTGTTGGCTGAGGAGTGGGAGGGGCGTGGTCTAACAGGATCAGGGGTGTGTCCTTTTGAACAGCTCACTCTAAAACTACAGCACTGTGCTGTCTTAGTGTGAGCTGCAGGGAGAAAGTCACCCTCCCTTCCACCCCTGCAGCTGACAGAAGTTGATTTTTACCTTCATTTTTTCAATCCATGCCAGCTGAGTGGGAGGGGCGTGGCCTAACCATATCTGTGGTGTGGCTTAGTGGAACCTGGGGGCGGGGTTTTACGTTTGTCTTTTGAGGATGGAGACATTGTGGCAGGGGTAGGTTGGCCACTAGGATTCACCCAAGAAAACCGGACATCACCGGCCACGCCTTCAAACTGACAAACCACACCTGCCCTGTGAAGCTATTCTCCTGCCTCAGTGAACCCATGCCCCCATCATCAGCCAGGGAAAAAAACTGGGGGAGGAGAATCTCCTTATATGATTTATATATGTACAGCTATACATCTTAATAAGATGTATAACTTATACCAGCCCAGCTCAAGTGTATATATATATATATATATATATATATATATATAAATATATATATATAATAATAATAATAATAATAAGTTACCAACTAGATTGTGTGCCTCGGCTCGTGTGGGTGGCGTACTCTGCCTCTGAGTGTGGCTGGGTGGAGGTGGCACTAATGAGGGGAGGCTCAGCTCAGTTACTAGTAGACGCGTCACTGACTGGCTGGCTTGGCTGGCAGAGAGAGACTAGAGACTGAGAGCGCCCAGCGTGAGGCGAGGCAGGGTGATGGGGTGTGTTAGAGTTGGGCAGTGGCAGTCAGACTCAGAAAAGAAGTGCTTGTGCTGGAGTGGCACCGCAGCCCGCAGCAAACAGGTCCCGTCACGTTCCACACAGCCGCGCTCCTCTGTTCCCGACTAGTTGTCCCTGCCTGCACTATCCAGAATTAATTGGCCGGTGCAGCTGAAGCATGCGCTGACGTAAGCGCACTGTCACAGTGATCCCTGCCTCCTTAAATTGACCATGCCTGAGCGGTCCCATCTTGTCACCCATAACAACAAAAAAGGAGGACTTCTGGCTGTCCGTCCTGGCCTTGCGCTGGACGTAGGACCAGGAGTCTAAAAAACGGACTGTCTGGCCTAAAACCGGATGTCTGACCACCCTAGGCAGGGTGCGTGTCTGGGCTCCTTCCTGCAAGAGTGATTTTCATCTGGGCACCTTACTGGCTCATTTGCATACCAAATAAACTGGATTTTCACAGGATAAAAACATCTATTGCTGGAACAAATGCACATCTTGAAATAAGGTGCTATAAGGCCATGGCTTTATTTCAATAGCGATTATTCTGGTGACAGATTTCCTTTAAAGCTCACCTATAGCAGTGAAGAAAAATGGATGTGTTGTTATGGAAAACTATAGTAAAATTGTGTATGTGGAGGCCTGCAAGCTTCTTTTGGCTGATAAGGGTCATGTGACCAAGCTTCTATTTGCTAATGCATTTTTGGGGAATATTTCAGAAAAAGTAAGTCCCAGAGAGCTCAGACCTGGTCTAAAACCTTCCCGGACACCTGATGTACCTGTGTGCCATATTTCGTAATTGTAAATGCAACGGTGCGGATTCCTTTAGTGGACATACATACACACACATACACCCAGCTTTATATACACTGCCTGTCCCTAAAAAAAATTGCCACCTGGATATAACTAAGTAAATAGGCATGAACTCCTATATATAATATCTACACCATACAAAAAACAGTACATGACATTTTTTTTTTAATCCACAATGATGACAAACATATCGTACAAACATTTAAAATAACATATATTATAGGGAAGCAAGATTGTGGAGAAAAATAATCCCTCCAGTGGTAGGAATAACATGCAATGATATACTTCTACACTGTCTGTTACCCCTGATGAAGCCAGATTAGCTGGCGAAACATGTTTGGGAACAGTTTAGTGTTTTAGATTCTGATGCCTGTGCCAGTTCTGGCAATTAGTGCAGCAAAATACTAGTGGAGTATATTTAAGAGTGAACAGTATTTGCCACACAGAATCATCCATAGTATAATATATCCCGGACGATGTTGCACTGATCAGCGAATACAGAGTTCAAGTGTGTGACGGCATGGGGAGTGCACCCCCGGCTGACATTGCAGCTACAGCAAACATGCTTTAGAAATGACAGGGCATTAGAAAGTTTTAACCCTATGGCTTTAGCTCACATTTACTTATACCACTTATACCACTTACTTTAACCACTTCACATGTTGTCCATTTGCCCCCTTCCTGACCAGGCCTAATTTTGCAAATCTTTCATATCTCACTTTATGAGGTAATAACTTTGGAACGCTTTTACTTATCCAAGCCATTCATAGATTGTTTTCTTGTGAGACATTGTACTTCATGCTAGAAAAACAACAGTAGAACTCGGGGCTATGTTTAATAGTGAAAGTAAGATAATTTCCACACGCACAATGCGAAGGGAAGTCAAGGGATTGGGACTGAACAGCTGTGTAGCGGTAAGAAAACCACCAGTGAGGCAAACCAGAAAAAAAGGCTTCAATTTGCTATGGAGCATAACGATTGAACTCTGGAGCAATGGAAGAAGGTCAAGTGGTCTGATGAGTCAAGATTTACCCTGTTCCAGAGTGATCGACGCATCAGGGTACGAAGAGAGGCAGCCATCATGCCTAGTGCCTACTGTACAAGCCTGTGGGGGCAGTGCTATGAACTGGGGTTGCTGCAGTTGGTCAGGTCTAGGTTCAGCAACAGTATGTGCGCCAAGAATGAGGTCATCTGACTACTTGAACATACTGAATGACCAGGTTATTCCATCAATGGATTTTTTTCTTCACTGATGGCAAGGGCATATTCCAAGATGACAATGCCAGGATTAATCGGGCTCAAATTGTGAAAGAGTGGTTCAGGGAGCATTTTCACACATGGATTGGCCACTACAGAGTCCAGACTTCAACCCCATTGAGAATCTTTGGGATGTGCTGGAGAAGGCTTTGCGCAGCACTCAGACTCTACCATCATCAATGCAAGATCTTGGTGAAAAATGAATGCAACACTGGATGGAAATAAATCTTGTGACATTGCAGAAGGTTATCGAAGCAATGCCACAGCGAATGCGTGCCGTAATCAAAGCTAAAGGAGGTCGAATGAAATATTAGAGAGTGTGTTATTAGAGTGTATTAGATAATATCAGGTAATACAGATACAGCAGAGGAGATATAGTGTAGCGTGTGCCAGTCGTTGTCACAATTGTGGTCACTCACGTTTTTTTGGACCTTGATGATGGAGGAGGTCACATTGTCACTTCTTGGAGATAACTGGATATCAGGTGCTGCAGCATTGGTTATTTTCATATGTTAACGATGTCATCCAAGGAGGGAAAGAGAATCCGCTTTTAGGCAACTTGGGATGCTCACCCTATACGTCTACCATGTCCCTGCCTAAAAGCAGAGTAATTGCACAGAAAGGGGGCGGCTCCACTTATCGGTGGCTCACCCTGAAGTAGAAGTCCCTTCTTATCAAACAGTTTTCCCATCCAGTGCGGTGCCCATATATTACAGAAGTCTCTGAGCATTTCCCCTATATATATATATATATATATATATATATATACACATATACACACACACACACACACACACTCACATAAAGAATTATTAGGAACACCTGTTCTATTTCTCATTAATAAGATTATCTAGTCAACCAATCACATGGCAGTTGCTTCAATACATGTAAGGTTGTGGTCCTGGTCAAGACAATCTCCTGAACTCCAAACTGAATATCAGAATGGGAAAGAAAGGTGATTTAGGCAATTTTGAGCGTGGCATGGTTGTTGGTGCCAGACGGGCCGGTCTGAGTATTTCACAATCTGCTCAGTTACTGGGATTTTCACGCACAACCATTTCTAGGGTTTACAAAGAATGGTGTGAAAAGGAAAAAACATCCAGTATGCGGAAGTCCTGTGGGCGAACATGCCTTGTTGATGCTAGAGGTCAGAGGAGAATGGGCCGACTGATTCAAGCTGATAGAAGAGCAACGTTGACTGAAATAACCACTCGTTACAACCGAGGTATGCAGCAAAGCATTTGTGAAGCCACAACACGCATAACCTTGAGGCGGATGGGCTACAACAGCAGAAGACCCCACCGGGTACCACTCATCTCCACTACAAATAGAAAAAAGAGGCTACAATTTGCACGAGCTCAGCAAAATTGGACTGTTGAAGACTGGAAAAATGTTGCCTGGTCTGATGAGTCTCGATTTCTGTTGAGACATTCAAATGGTAGAGGCCGAATTTGGCGTAAACAGAATGAGAACATGTATCCATCATGCCTTGTTACTACTGTGCAGGCTGGTGGTGGAGGTGTAAGGGTGTGGGGGATGTTTTCTGGGCACATTTTAGGCCCCTTAGTGCCAATTGGCCATCGTTTAAATGCCATGGGCTACCTGAGCATTGTTTCTGACCATGTCCATCCCTTCATGACCACCATGTACCCATCCTATGATGGCTACTTCCAGCAGGACAATGCACCATGTCAAAGCTCGAATCATTTCAAATTGGTTTCTTGAACATGACAATGAGTTCACTGTACTAAAATGGCCCCCACAGTCACCAGATCTCAACCCAATAGAGTATCTGTGGGATGTGGTGGAACGGGAGCTTCGTGCCCTGGATGTGCATCCCTCAAATCTCCATCAACTGCAAGAAGCTATCCTATCAATATGGGCCAACATTTCTAAAGAATGCTATCAGCACCTTGTTGAATCAATGCCACGTAGAATTAAGGCAGTTCTGAAGGCAAAAGGGGGTCCTAATAATTCTTTAGGTGAGTGTGTGTATATATATATATATTAGGTTCATCAGGGGACCATATTATCGGTAAGAGCACGTACCGATAGCCTGGGGTGTGTAGATGATGTAGTATGCACGCGCCGATAACGTCTCTTGCGTATACGGTCACTGCGCATGCGCCCTCTGTGAGGGCACAGCCGGCAAGTCTAGAATATCTAGTGCGCTATTAAGAAATAGAGACGTGTATGTATATCGGCTATCACATGACTAGTCATCATGTGACAGATCGCTGAATGTATACTGGTTGTATATCTCATAAATCTCCCCATCCCTATACATTATAGGTGTCTATCCATGTGGCTGTGAACACCATGGTGTTCTCGCAACAGCCCAGGAACAAATTATCTTAGGTAGGTGCACAGGCACTACCCATTGCAGTACCCCTGAGGTGGTGGGAGAATTTGGCGTTAAACAGGACATAATTATGTCTCAGGACAGTCAAGTAGCCATAGTATGAGATCACTGTACAGAGTCCTGCTTGTATGCCCTTGTCATGAGGGATATTTTTATACAACGCCTCTACATCTATGGAGGCCAAGAGGGTTATCTCCTTCACCACCAAGCCATCTAGTTTCTTTGAAAGGTCTGTTGTGTCCCTACTATATGAGGGAAGAGCAGTAACAAAGTTCCTGAGGACTTTGTGAATATAGACACCCACATTCTGTGTGACGGAATTAATCCCAGCTACTATGGGACAACCCTTCAAGGTGGCAAGGCCCTTGTGAATTTTTGGTAGTGAATAGAATGTGGGTGTCTTAGGTTTATCATTAAGCATAAATCTCAATTTATCCCTTGAAATCAATTGGTTATCCAGTGTCCCAATAAGGATCGTCTCCAGCTCCTGTTGAAAGTCACTGGTTGAGTCCCCGGTAAGTTGGATATAGAAGTATTTGTCACCAAGGATTGTATTACCTGATATTATATTTTATATATATTTTTATGTTCGTTTCTAGATGTGGGAATATTTTAGTAAATTAAAAGTTATATTTTAAGGGTAGTTTTCTTTTTAGTGATACCATTCCTATATTCTACCCAGTTTAGACATTTTGTTCCAGTGAATGTGTTCAATTACAGCAATAGCTAATAATGACACTGACATATATAGCCATGTCATGGCCAGGATTAACTATTTTGGTGTCCTAGCAGGGGCGTAGCTAAAAGGTTCACAGGCTCTGGTGCAAGAGTTCAGCTTTGGCCCCCGTCCCTCAGTGCTTGTTGGCAAGGGGCAGGGGAGCACATAGCCTTCCTGCTGCCAGAGGCAAACATTCAAAGGGTACCCCCTCATGCCAAATTCTTGACTTAACCCCTTTCCTCCAGCCAGAGGTGTAAATTGACCAGCATGCACTTTCTAAAAAGCCGGTGTCTTATGTGGCACAAGAGTTTTTGGGCCCCCTTAGGCTCCTGGGCCCGGTAGCGACTGCTACCTCTGCACCCCCTATAGCTACGCCCCTGTGTCCTAGAGAGAGCAGGCAAATCCCACCAAATCATTTTAAACTGACCCTATTTTCTAATAAATCGATTAAAACACTTGTAGTGTCCCACCAGGTAAAGGTGGGCACTGCACAGGTTAATGTGTTGCATTGCATTAAATGTCATGTGCATGTTTTTCTCTGTATTATCTGGGTGTCAGGCCTGTCAGGGTGTAGTTTAGCCTCCCAGACGTTAGAGGGAGCTGGAGAGCCCTAGTTACATATAGGAAGGCCCAGACAGGGAAGTGGGAGTTCATTCCAGGGGACTAGAGGAGTCAGCTTGTCCACCTGAAGCTCCTGAAGCTAAGATCAGCTCAGTAGAGATACCCCAGTTGCAGGATCCAACCTCCTGGGAGAAACCTACAGTTATCCACCTGATAGGAGGAGGCGACCCAGGGTAAGCAAAGTGACCCTGAAGGGCAGAGAACCTGTAGACAGTGCATCAAGTAGTATAATACCTGAGGAAGAAAGTAACCAAGGATATAAGCCACCCTTTTAGGCCTTGGGAGATATAAAGCCAGAGCAGGAGTTCTATAAAGGACAGTGTACAGTGATTCTGGGAAAGGTACAACCTGCTGCTGAGTGCTTGTGGAATTTACCCTCAGCGTAACTTGCATGACTATTGCCTGCCATATTTGTGAATAAGCCCCTTTTGTGGAACTGTAATATAAAGACTGTGCTACACCTGCTGTACAA
>NC_058080.1:328273582-328441680 GCF_014858855.1 Bufo gargarizans | reverse complement strand
TCACCCAGCGCCTAAATACTAGGCCTCAAATTTATATCCAGCTAAATCTGTCCCTAGTGCTGTAGCTGGGCGAGTTATTTAGTGTCCGTTCAAGCACATTTCTTGTTCTGGGTTGAAATACAATTCCCAATTTAGCAATTTCATAATTTAGTGGTTCCTGCTATATCAGAGCTATTTGAAATCTATCCCAAAAAGGGTATATAATATTGAAGGTGCACATTGGGTCATTCAGAATAACTTCACACACACCCGCTACTGTGTATTTCCAAGTCTAATTCTGTCACTAAACCCATACCTGTCACCCAGCGCCTAAATACTAGGCCTCAAATTTAAATCCCTCTAAATCTCTCGTTACCCACCGCTGTACTGTTGTTGCTGGGCAAGATATTTAGTGTCCGTCAAAGCACATTTTTTGTTCTGGGTTGAAGTACAATTCCCAATTTAGCAATTTCATAATTTAGTGGTTTCTGCTATATCAGAGCTATTTGAAATCTATCCCTAAAAGGGTATATAATATTGAAGGTGCACATAGGGTCATTCAGAATAACTTCACACACACGCTTCTGTGCATTTCCAAGTCTAATTCTGTCACTAAATCCATACCGGTGACCCAGCGCCTAAATACTAGGCCTCAAATTTAAATCCCTCTAAATCTCTCGTTACCCACCACTGTACTGTTGTTGCTGGGCAAGATATTTAGTGTCCGTCAAAGCACATTTTTTGTTCTGGGTTGAAGTACAATTCCCAATTTAGCAATTTCATAATTTAGTGGTTTCTGCTATATCAGAGCTATTTGAAATCTATCCCTAAAAGGGTATATAATATTGAAGGTGCACATAGGGTCATTCAGAATAACTTCACACACACGCTTCTGTGCATTTCCAAGTCTAATTCTGTCACTAAATCCATACCGGTGACCCAGCGCCTAAATACTAGGCCTCAAATTTAAATCCCTCTAAATCTCTCGTTACCCACCACTGTACTGTTGTTGCTGGGCAAGATATTTAGTGTCCGTCAAAGCACATTTTTGTTCTGGGTTGAAGTACAATTCCCAATTTAGCAATTTCATAATTTAGTGGTTTCTGCTATATCAGAGCTATTTGAAATCTATCCCTAAAAGGGTATATAATATTGAAGGTGCACATAGGGTCATTCAGAATAACTTCACACACACGCTTCTGTGCATTTCCAAGTCTAATTCTGTCACTAAATCCATACCGGTGACCCAGCGCCTAAATACTAGGCCTCAAATTTAAATCCCTCTAAATCTCTCGTTACCCACCGCTGTACTGTTGTTGCTGGGCAAGATATTTAGTGTCCGTCAAAGCACATTTTTTGTTCTGGGTTGAAGTACAATTCCCAATTTAGCAATTTCATAATTTAGTGGTTTCTGCTATATCAGAGCTATTTGAAATCTATCCCTAAAAGGGTATATAATATTGAAGGTGCACATAGGGTCATTCAGAATAACTTCACACACACGCTTCTGTGCATTTCCAAGTCTAATTCTGTCACTAAATCCATACCGGTGACCCAGCGCCTAAATACTAGGCCTCAAATTTAAATCCCTCTAAATCTCTCGTTACCCACCGCTGTACTGTTGTTGCTGGGCAAGATATTTAGTGTCCGTCAAAGCACATTTTTTGTTCTGGGTTGAAGTACAATTCCCAATTTAGCAATTTCATAATTTAGTGGTTCCTGCTATATCAGAGCTATTTGAAATCTATCCCTAAAAGGGTATATAATATTGAAGGTGCACATAGGGTCATTCAGAATAACTTCACACACACGCTTCTGTGCATTTCCAAGTCTAATTCTGTCACTAAATCCATACCGGTGACCCAGCGCCTAAATACTAGGCCTCAAATTTAAATCCCTCTAAATCTCTCGTTACCCACCACTGTACTGTTGTTGCTGGGCAAGATATTTAGTGTCCGTCAAAGCACATTTTTTGTTCTGGGTTGAAGTACAATTCCCAATTTAGCAATTTCATAATTTAGTGGTTCCTGCTATATCAGAGCTATTTGAAATCTATCCCTAAAAGGGTATATAATATTGAAGGTGCACATATGGGTCATTCAGAATAACTTCACACACACCGCTACTGTGTATTTCCAAGTCTAATTCTGTCACTAAATCCATACCTGTCACCCAGCGCCTAAATACTAGGCCTCAAATTTAAATCCCTCTAAATCTCTCGTTACCCACCGCTGTACTGTTGTTGCTGGGCAAGATATTTAGTGTCCGTCAAAGCACATTTTTTGTTCTGGGTTGAAGTACAATTCCCAATTTAGCAATTTCATAATTTAGTGGTTTCTGCTATATCAGAGCTATTTGAAATCTATCCCTAAAAGGGTATATAATATTGAAGGTGCACATAGGGTCATTCAGAATAACTTCACACACACGCTTCTGTGCATTTCCAAGTCTAATTCTGTCACTAAATCCATACCGGTGACCCAGCGCCTAAATACTAGGCCTCAAATTTAAATCCCTCTAAATCTCTCGTTACCCACCGCTGTACTGTTGTTGCTGGGCAAGATATTTAGTGTCCGTCAAAGCACATTTTTTGTTCTGGGTTGAAGTACAATTCCCAATTTAGCAATTTCATAATTTAGTGGTTTCTGCTATATCAGAGCTATTTGAAATCTATCCCTAAAAGGGTATATAATATTGAAGGTGCACATAGGGTCATTCAGAATAACTTCACACACACGCTTCTGTGCATTTCCAAGTCTAATTCTGTCACTAAATCCATACCGGTGACCCAGCGCCTAAATACTAGGCCTCAAATTTAAATCCCTCTAAATCTCTCGTTACCCACCGCTGTACTGTTGTTGCTGGGCAAGATATTTAGTGTCCGTCAAAGCACATTTTTTGTTCTGGGTTGAAGTACAATTCCCAATTTAGCAATTTCATAATTTAGTGGTTCCTGCTATATCAGAGCTATTTGAAATCTATCCCAAAAAGGGTATATAATATTGAAGGTGCACATTGGGTCATTCAGAATAACTTCACACACACCCGCTACTGTGTATTTCCAAGTCTAATTCTGTCACTAAACCCATACCTGTCACCCAGCGCCTAAATACTAGGCCTCAAATTTAAATCCCTCTAAATCTCTCGTTACCCACCGCTGTACTGTTGTTGCTGGGCAAGATATTTAGTGTCCGTCAAAGCACATTTTTTGTTCTGGGTTGAAGTACAATTCCCAATTTAGCAATTTCATAATTTAGTGGTTTCTGCTATATCAGAGCTATTTGAAATCTATCCCTAAAAGGGTATATAATATTGAAGGTGCACATAGGGTCATTCAGAATAACTTCACACACACGCTTCTGTGCATTTCCAAGTCTAATTCTGTCACTAAATCCATACCGGTGACCCAGCGCCTAAATACTAGGCCTCAAATTTAAATCCCTCTAAATCTCTCGTTACCCACCGCTGTACTGTTGTTGCTGGGCAAGATATTTAGTGTCCGTCAAAGCACATTTTTTGTTCTGGGTTGAAGTACAATTCCCAATTTAGCAATTTCATAATTTAGTGGTTTCTGCTATATCAGAGCTATTGAAATCTATCCCTAAAAGGGTATATAATATTGAAGGTGCACATAGGGTCATTCAGAATAACTTCACACACACGCTTCTGTGCATTTCCAAGTCTAATTCTGTCACTAAATCCATACCGGTGACCCAGCGCCTAAATACTAGGCCTCAAATTTAAATCCCTCTAAATCTCTCGTTACCCACCACTGTACTGTTGTTGCTGGGCAAGATATTTAGTGTCCGTCAAAGCACATTTTTTGTTCTGGGTTGAAGTACAATTCCCAATTTAGCAATTTCATAATTTAGTGGTTCCTGCTATATCAGAGCTATTTGAAATCTATCCCAAAAAGGGTATATAATATTGAAGGTGCACATTGGGTCATTCAGAATAACTTCACACACACCCGCTACTGTGTATTTCCAAGTCTAATTCTGTCACTAAACCCATACCTGTCACCCAGCGCCTAAATACTAGGCCTCAAATTTAAATCCCTCTAAATCTCTCGTTACCCACCGCTGTACTGTTGTTGCTGGGCAAGATATTTAGTGTCCGTCAAAGCACATTTTTTGTTCTGGGTTGAAGTACAATTCCCAATTTAGCAATTTCATAATTTAGTGGTTTCTGCTATATCAGAGCTATTTGAAATCTATCCCTAAAAGGGTATATAATATTGAAGGTGCACATAGGGTCATTCAGAATAACTTCACACACACGCTTCTGTGCATTTCCAAGTCTAATTCTGTCACTAAATCCATACCGGTGACCCAGCGCCTAAATACTAGGCCTCAAATTTAAATCCCTCTAAATCTCTCGTTACCCACCGCTGTACTGTTGTTGCTGGGCAAGATATTTAGTGTCCGTCAAAGCACATTTTTTGTTCTGGGTTGAAGTACAATTCCCAATTTAGCAATTTCATAATTTAGTGGTTCCTGCTATATCAGAGCTATTTGAAATCTATCCCAAAAAGGGTATATAATATTGAAGGTGCACATTGGGTCATTCAGAATAACTTCACACACACCCGCTACTGTGTATTTCCAAGTCTAATTCTGTCACTAAACCCATACCTGTCACCCAGCGCCTAAATACTAGGCCTCAAATTTAAATCCCTCTAAATCTCTCGTTACCGCTGTACTGTTGTAGCTGGGAAAGTTATTTAGTGCCCGTCAAAGCACATTTTTTGTTCTGGGTTGAAGTACAATTCCCAATTTAGCAATTTCATAATTTAGTGGTTCCTGCTATATCAGAGCTATTTGAAATCTATCCCAAAAAGGGTATATAATATTCAAGGTGCACATTGGGTCATTCAGAATAACTTCACACACACGCTTCTGTGCATTTCCAAGTCTAATTCTGTCACTAAATCCATACCGGTCACCCAGCGCCTAAATACTAGGCCTCAAATTTATATCCCGCTGAATTTGAATACAATACATTGGGCCAAATAATATATTTGTTGTTGTGGTGAACCATAACAATGAGAAAAACATCTAGTAAGGGACGCGGACGTGGACATGGTCGTGGTGGTGTTAGTGGACCCTCTGGTGCTGGGAGAGGACGTGGCCGTTCTGCCACATCCACACGTCCTAGTGTACCAACTACCTCAGGTCCCAGTAGCTGCCAGAATTTACAGCGATATATGGTGGGGCCCAATGCCGTTCTAAGGATGGTAAGGCCTGAGCAGGTACAGGCATTAGTCAATTGGGTGGCCGACAGTGGATCCAGCACGTTCACATTATCTCCCACCCAGTCTTCTGCAGAAAGCGCACAGATGGCGCCTGAAAACCAACCCCATCAGTCTGTCACATCACCCCCATGCATACCAGGGAAACTGTCTCAGCCTCAAGTTATGCAGCAGTCTCTTATGCTGTTTGAAGACTCCGCTGGCAGGGTTTCCCAAGGGCATCCACCTAGCCCTTCCCCAGCGGTGAAAGACATAGAATGCACTGACGCACAACCACTTATGTTTCCTGATGATGAGGACATGGGAATACCACCTCAGCATGTCTCTGATGATGACGAAACACAGGTGCCAACTGCTGCGTCTTTCTGCAGTGTGCAGACTGAACAGGAGGTCAGGGATCAAGACTGGGTGGAAGACGATGCAGGGGACGATGAGGTCCTAGACCCCACATGGAATGAAGGTCGTGCCACTGACTTTCACAGTTCGGAGGAAGAGGCAGTGGTGAGACCGAGCCAACAGCGTAGCAAAAGAGGGAGCAGTGGGCAAAAGCAGAACACCCGCCGCCAAGAGACTCCGCCTGCTACTGACCGCCGCCATCTGGGACCGAGCACCCCAAAGGCAGCTTCAAGGAGTTCCCTGGCATGGCACTTCTTCAAACAATGTGCTGACGACAAGACCCGAGTGGTTTGCACGCTGTGCCATCAGAGCCTGAAGCGAGGCATTAACGTTCTGAACCTGAGCACAACCTGCATGACCAGGCACCTGCATGCAAAGCATGAACTGCAGTGGAGTAAACACCTTAAAACCAAGGAAGTCACTCAGGCTCCCCCTGCTACCTCTTCTGCTGCTGCCGCCTCGGCCTATTCTGCTGCTGCCGCCTCGGCCTCTTCCTCCGCCTCTGGAGGAACGTTGGCACCTGCCGCCCAGCAAACAGGGGATGTACCACCAACACCACCACCACCACCTCCGTCACCAAGCGTCTCAACCATGTCACACGCCAGCGTTCAGCTCTCCATCTCACAAACATTTGATAGAAAGCGTAAATTCCCACCTAGCCACCCTCGATCCCTGGCCCTGAATGCCAGCATTTCTAAACTACTGGCCTATGAAATGCTGTCATTTAGGCTGGTGGACACAGACAGCTTCAAACAGCTCATGTCGCTTGCTGTCCCACAGTATGTTGTTCCCAGCCGGCACTACTTCTCCAAGAGAGCCGTGCCTTCCCTGCACAACCAAGTATCCGATAAAATCAAGTGTGCACTGCGCAACGCCATCTGTAGCAAGGTCCACCTAACCACAGATACGTGGACCAGTAAGCACGGCCAGGGACGCTATATCTCCCTAACTGCACACTGGGTAAATGTAGTGGCAGCTGGGCCCCAGGCGGAGAGCTGTTTGGCGCACGTCCTGCCGCCGCCAAGGATCGCAGGGCAACATTCTTTGCCTCCTGTTGCCACCTCCTCCTTCTCGGCTTCCTCCTCCTCTTCTTCCACCTGCTCATCCAGTCAGCCACACACCTTCACCACCAACTTCAGCACAGCCCGGGGTAAACGTCAGCAGGCCATTCTGAAACTCATATGTTTGGGGGACAGGCCCCACACCGCACAGGAGTTGTGGCGGGGTATTGAACAACAGACCGACGAGTGGTTGCTGCCGGTGAGCCTCAAGCCCGGCCTGGTGGTGTGTGATAATGGGCGAAATCTCGTTGCAGCTCTGGGACTAGCCAATTTGACGCACATCCCTTGCTTGGCGCATGTGCTGAATTTGGTGGTGCAGAAGTTCATTCACAACTACCCCGACATGTCAGAGCTGCTGCATAAAGTGCGGGCCGTCTGTTCGCGCTTCCGGCGTTCACATCCTGCCGCTGCTCGCCTGTCTGCGCTACAGCGTAACTTCGGCCTTCCCGCTCACCGCCTCATATGCGACGTGCCCACCAGGTGGAACTCCACCTTGCACATGCTGGACAGACTGTGCGAGCAGCAGCAGGCCATAGTGGAGTTTCAGCTGCAGCACGCACGGGTCAGTCGCACTACAGAACAGCACCACTTCACCACCAATGACTGGGCCTCCATGCGAGACCTGTGTGCCCTGTTGCGCTGTTTCGAGTACTCCACCAACATGGCCAGTGGCGATGACACCGTTATCAGCGTTACAATACCACTTCTATGTCTCCTTGAGAAAACACTTAGGGCGATGATGGAACAGGAGGTGGCCCAGGAGGAGGAGGAGGAGGATGAGGAAGAGGGGTCATTTTTAGCACTTTCAGGCCAGTCTCTTCGAAGTGACTCAGAGGGAGGTTTTTTGCAACAGCAGAGGCCAGGTACAAATGTGGCCAGCCAGGGCCCACTACTGGAGGACGAGGAGGACGAGGATGAGGAGGAGGTGGAGGAGGATGAGGATGAAGCATGGTCACAGCGGGGTGGCACCCAACGCAGCTCGGGTCCATCACTGGTGCGTGGCTGGGGGGAAAGGCAGGACGATGACGATACGCCTCCCACAGAGGACAGCTTGTCCTTACCCCTGGGCAGCCTGGCACACATGAGCGACTACATGCTGCAGTGCCTGCGCAACGACAGCAGAGTTGCCCACATTTTAACCTGTGCGGACTACTGGGTTGCCACCCTGCTGGATCCACGCTACAAAGACAATGTGCCCACCTTACTTCCTGCACTGGAGCGTGATAGGAAGATGCGCGAGTACAAGCGCACGTTGGTAGACGCGCTACTGAGAGCATTCCCAAATGTCACAGGGGAACAAGTGGAAGCCCAAGGCCAAGGCAGAGGAGGAGCAAGAGGTCGCCAAGGCAGCTGTGTCACGGCCAGCTCCTCTGAGGGCAGGGTTAGCATGGCAGAGATGTGGAAAACTTTTGTCAACACGCCACAGCTAACTGCACCACCACCTGATACGCAACGTGTTAGCAGGAGGCAACATTTCACTAACATGGTGGAACAGTACGTGTGCACACCCCTCCACGTACTGACTGATGGTTCGGCCCCATTCAACTTCTGGGTCTCTAAATTGTCCACGTGGCCAGAGCTAGCCTTTTATGCCTTGGAGGTGCTGGCCTGCCCGGCAGCCAGCGTTTTGTCTGAACGTGTATTCAGCACGGCAGGGGGCGTCATTACAGACAAACGCAGCCGCCTGTCTACAGCCAATGTGGACAAGCTGACGTTCATAAAAATGAACCAGGCATGGATCCCACAGGACCTGTCCGTCCCTTGTCCAGATTAGACATTAACTACCTCCCCATAACCATATATTATTGGACTCCAGGGCACTTCCTCATTCAATCCTATTTTTATTTTCATTTTACCATTATATTGCGATGCTACCCAAAGTTGAATGAACCTCTCCTCTGCCTGTGTGCTAGGCCTAAATATATGCCAATGGACTGTTGCAGTGGTGGCTGACATGAAGCCTGATTCTCTGCTATGACATGCAGACTAATTCTCTGCTGACATGAAGCCAGATTGTCTGTTACGGGACCTCTCTCCTCTGCCTGGGTGCTGGGCCTAAATTTATGACAATGGACTGTTGCAGTGGTGGCTGACGTGAAGCCTGATTCTCTGCTATGACATGCAGACTGATTCTCTGCTGACATGAAGCCAGATCGTCTGTTACGGGACCTCTCTGCTCTGCCTGTGTGCTAGGCCTAAATATATGCCAATGGACTGTTGCAGTGGTGGGTGACGTGAAGCCTCATTCTCTGCTATGACATGCAGACTGATTCTCTGCTGACATGAAGCCAGATTGTCTGTTACGGGACCTCTCTGCTCTGCCTGTGTGCTAGGCCTAAATATATGCCAATGGACTGTTGCAGTGGTGGGTGACGTGAAGCCTCATTCTCTGCTATGACATGCAGACTGATTCTCTGCTGTCATGAAGCCAGATTGTCTGTTACGGGACCTCTCTGCTCTGCCTGTGTGCTAGGCCTAAATATATGCCAATGGACTGTTGCAGTGGTGGGTGACGTGAAGCCTCATTCTCTGCTATGACATGCAGACTGATTCTCTGCTGACATGAAGCCAGATTGTCTGTTACGGGACCTCTCTGCTCTGCCTGTGTGCTAGGCCTAAATATATGCCAATGGACTGTTGCAGTGGTGGGTGACGTGAAGCCTCATTCTCTGCTATGACATGCAGACTGATTCTCTGCTGTCATGAAGCCAGATTGTCTGTTACGGGACCTCTCTGCTCTGCCTGTGTGCTAGGCCTAAATATATGCCAATGGACTGTTGCAGTGGTGGGTGACGTGAAGCCTCATTCTCTGCTATGACATGCAGACTAATTCTCTGCTGACATGAAGACAGATTCTCTGTTACGGGACCTCTCTCCTCTGCCTGTGTGTGTGCTGGGCCTAAATATATGCCAATGGACTGTTGCAGTGGTGGCTGACGTGAAGCCTCATTCTCTGCTATGACATGCAGACTGATTCTCTGCTGACATGAAGCCAGATTCTCTGTTACGGGACCTCTCTCCTCTGCCTGTGTGTGTGCTGGGCCTAAATATATGCCAATGGACTGTTGCAGTGGTGGCTGACGTGAAGCCTCATTCTCTGCTATGACATGCAGACTGATTCTCTGCTGACATGAAGCCAGATTCTCTGTTACGGGACCTCTCTCCTCTGCCTGTGTGTGTGCTGGCCCTAAATATATGCCAATGGACTGTTGCAGTGGTGGCTGACGTGAAGCCTCATTCTCTGCTATGACATGCAGACTGATTCTCTGCTGACATGAAGCCAGATTCTCTGTTACGGGACCTCTCTCCTCTGCCTGTGTGCTAGGCCTAAATATATGCCAATGGACTGTTGCAGTGGTGGCTGACGTGAAGCCTCATTCTCTGCTATGACATGCAGACTAATTCTCTGCTGACATGAAGACAGATTCTCTGTTACGGGACCTCTCTCCTCTGCCTGGGTGCCGGGGCCTAAATATCTGAGAATGGACTGTTCCAGTGGTGGGTGACGGGAAGCCAGATTCTCTGCTATGGAACCTCTCTCCAATTGATTTTGGTTAATTTTTATTTATTTAATTTTTATTTTAATTAATTTCCCTATCCACATTTGTTTGCAGGGGATTTACCTACATGTTGCTGCCTTTTGCAGCCCTCTAGCCCTTTCCTGGGCTGTTTTACAGCCGTTTTAGTGCCGAAAAGTTCGGGTCCCCATTGACTTCAATGGGGTTCGGGTTCGGGACGAAGTTCGGATCGGGTTCGGATCCCGAACCCGAACATTTCCGGGATGTTCGGCCGAACTTCTCGAACCTGAACATCCAGGTGTTCGCTCAACTCTACTCTTGACTCCTCCGTGCACATAACTCCTGGATAAGGACAGTCTTATTTTTTCCATATACTTGGATGCCTTTGTGCTCACACAGAGCTGTGATATCAGCCACGCTCAGGGCGTCATAATTCACGGATTCGGACATTATTGCCAAATAAAAGATAGGACAGAAAACAAGAGAGAGGGGAGGGTACTGTCGTGAATTATTATTCTATCAAAACTAATGCACTGTGCTTCGTCTTCCAGAATTTTTCAATCCTTTAGTACAGAGTTATGGACATAACTTCATGCACTAATATTCTAAGCATACAGAATCCCGTAAGCTGCCACCAGAAAAATGTCACGAACTATGGATCCGATCGCTCCGGATCCCACAGCTGTGACGTAGTGGTCTGTGACGGAGTCTGCGCACACACAGAGACCTCACGTGACCGGGGTATTACCATTCGGCTAACACCCCCCACTACACTTCGGTAACTGCCACCACGTGGGTTCCCGGTCCACGAGCCGACTATCCGGGTCATTCACTATCACACAGATTAGTGGATGATCCGGATATCACTTACTGACCAACCGCAGTCAATCACCCCCAACTACAATTCCTAAATGCAATTTAAGTAACTACCTGGTAACGTCTCTTCAAAGGCAAGGTACGTTGTTCAGCAGCTTAGAATATGGAAGACTTGGCCACTTAGATTTTATAATCTTTAATAAGTGGTAAAAAGCAGTGCATACAAGTCTAATGAAAATGACTATAAATCTACAGAATAATAATAACAATATAAATAATCACGACAGTTCAAATGAAAGGGAAAAAGATGAAAGAATACTTCGTTTCTCTGGAGGGTTTCAGATGGTCGTTCATATGTCCTTTTTGAATCCTTGCAAACCCCTTTTCAGTATGTATCAGGGGAGACCCTCAAAGTTCTTCTGATACAGGGATATGCCGTCAATGTCCAATTAAGTGTCTGGTGATGTTCCATGGGTCTCTCTCCTCTGTCCTTGTGCATGGATTTTTATGAACTCTGCCATGGGCAGGAGACTTACTCCTGTCAGCCAATGGCAGCAGAGGGACTGTGAAGCCTAGGGATGGCCCCCAAGTGTTTTATGACCCCATCAAAGTTCAGTTCCTACAATGAGGATTATACTTAAGCCTGTATCTCCCTGATACATCGGCACATTTTTATACAGAATACATATTTGCGATCCTTATTTATTTACCTACAGAATGAGACCACACACGGTAATGCTGGGACCTGTAGTTCTTCTACCACCCATAGGTCAGCTACAGAATCACATCCTCTAGTCATATTTGATACCCAATTAACCACAATACTCTATAGAGCCTGGATCTGGTGTCAGAATGGGCATAAGTTGATTCCTAAATGAAATATGAAAGTAAACTGGTTTTATGCCCAGAGCTAATTAAGGGCTATTAGCTCCCCTCAAACCAGACCTGGAAATTAATGACGTCACGCTCCAGCCAGGCTTGACAGCGAGCTGATCTTATCTTATAGGATGAGCTGGGCCTGGTATAGCTTTTATGACCTTTTATTGCTGGCCTCACAGAGTAGTGGTAATAAAAGTGTCCATCTATATCATAGGCGACCCAGGCTTCATGAAGATGAGAGTTCACAGTTTTTTACATAGGCCAGAAGCATATAAGATGGCTACCCAGAGGAATTATGTATGTATGCCGGCACACCTGGCACATCTGAATACAGCCAAATTAGGGGCACTGGAGCAAAGGTGGGCCTCCCGCCTGGCCAACTATGATTTTACCGTGAAGTACCGGGCAGGCCGCTCCAATGAGAACGCTGATGCTCTGTCACGACTCCCCACTACAGAAGCCCCAGATGAACCGAAAGATGCCTGGGAAGA
This sequence comes from Bufo gargarizans, assembly GCF_014858855.1. Classification (NCBI taxonomy): domain Eukaryota; kingdom Metazoa; phylum Chordata; class Amphibia; order Anura; family Bufonidae; genus Bufo; species Bufo gargarizans. Next base: position 328,429,289 of record NC_058080.1, on the reverse strand, counting down.
GGTGGAGATGCCAGCGTTCTATAATAAATTTACCCAGCAGGATAATATACGTGCTGGAGATTCCCCTGCTGCTGATCCTTCCTCATCAGATGGTCCTGAGTCCAGAGGCGATCAAGAAAGATGGATTAAACTCCAGTACGAAAGTAGAGTCCTCGGTGAACTGCTCGACTTCCTTACTAGTGGAAAAGTCCCTGAGAGGATCCGCAGGAAGAGTGCAGACCCAGAGCTAGTGAGACTGTGGAGACATCGCCATCAACTATTCCTTCAAAAGGGCCTGTTGCTCAGAAGGAGTCTGGATCCAGTGTCCTATGATAGAGTGTATCAAATTCTCCTGCCACGTCGGGATGCCAGCCTGGTGCTGGATATGTACCACAACCAGTCCGGACACTTCGGTGTGCAAAAGACTGAGGCCACCATTCGCAGAAGATTCTATTGGATCGGGATGAGAGAAGATATCGAGAAATGGTGCCGAGAATGCACTGCCTGTGCTGTGGGGCGAACTGAACGCCATGACCAGAGGGCGCCTCTCCATCCCATCGTAAGTAAGGCTCCTTTAGAACTTGTTGCCATTGATCATGTAAAGTTAGAGCCGAGTCGCTCAGGGTATACATATGCCATGACTATAATTGATCACTTCACTAAGTTTGTTGTAGCAGTGCCTGTGAAAGACCTGACAGCAAAGACCACAGCGGAGGCGTTCTGGAAGCATTTCCTGCTGCCCTACGGTTGCCCAGAGAGGATCCTCACCGATCAAGGGTCCGCATTTGAGTCACAGCTGTTCCATGAGATGTGCCTGCTACACAACTGCCAGAAGGTCCGGACCACCGCCTATCATCCGCAAGGTAACGGACTCTGTGAGAAAATGAATAAGACTCTCATTGAAATGCTGAGAGCAGTACCCCCTGAGACGAGGGGAGATTGGCCTACTTTGTTGCCACAGCTTATGTACACTTACAACAACACCATCCACTGTTCCACCGGTTATACCCCGTTCTATTTGATGTTCGGCCGACAAGGGAGATTGCCTGCGGACCACTCCCTAGGGGTACAAGTGCCGGATGAGATCAACCCACTGCCCAAGACTGACTGGGTAGTGGAGCACCAAAGGCGTCTTCTTAATGCTAAGGAGATTGTCCAGGAACGGATGGAGATTGTCCGAGAAAGGCAGCAGAAAGACTTTGACCAGACTGCCCATGCGGGACCCCTGGCTCTGGGAGACAAGGTATGGTTGAAAAACAACCACCGGACCAGCAAGTTGGACAGCAAATGGGAAAGGATTCCCTATCTTATCACTGCCATACCTAACGCTGCGGCCCACATTTACCAGATCTCCAGGGAAGGAAAAGGTCCCCAAGTTGTTCACAGGAACCGCTTCAAGCCCTGTATAGAAGGAGAACCAGCGGCGGAGGAGATGGAACCTGAGCCTACTGAGGAAGAGTTGCCGGCTCCACCTATGGACCCCATGCAGGCTGTGGAGAACTTAATCCATGATAAAGAGCCGCTCCACTGGGCCCTCACGCTTTGGTTGAATCTATTGGTTCTTGCTCTTGTTCCTGTTAGCCCTCAGCCTCCTGAAGAAGCTCCAGAGGCAATGGGCTCCTCTGACATTCCTGAAGCCAGGCAGGAAGAATCCCTGCCAGTAAGGAGGTCTACCCGTTCTACTAGGGGGCATCGTCCTGTGAGGTTTGTGGACTACGTTATGGGACCAGGTAGCCCCTCACGGGAAACCCCTGTTTAACCGTTGCAAGCCTGGGTACGGACTCATGTTGTTCTTTGAGCCTCCAAGGACTTATGTTTACCTACATTTTATATGGACTATCCTGGTTTATTGATACGCTGTGCCAGGTCAGCGCCCCTGTTCCTTCACCTTATCCTGAGAGAAGAGAACGACGCCCCTTGTCATCACTCCTTTCAGTGCATTTAATAACTGTTACATTGTTGATGTGGTGAATATTGCATATGTATGTTCTCTGCTATCTTTCAGGTTACCGTTCCAGATGGGCGGACCCTCCATGTTGCGCCGAGGATGGGCAACGTTATGTATGTAGGGGTATGTAGTGTCCCACCAGGTAAAGGTGGGCACTGCACAGGTTAATGTGTTGCATTGCATTAAATGTCATGTGCATGTTTTTCCCTGTATTATCTGGGTGTCAGGCCTGTCAGGGTGTAGTTTAGCCTCCCAGACGTTAGAGGGAGCTGGAGAGCCCTAGTTACATATAGGAAGGCCCAGACAGGGAAGTGGGAGTTCATTCCAGGGGACTAGAGGAGTCAGCTTGTCCACCTGAAGCTCCTGAAGCTAAGATCAGCTCAGTAGAGATACCCCAGTTGCAGGATCCAACCTCCTGGGAGAAACCTACAGTTATCCACCTGATAGGAGGAGGCGACCCAGGGTAAGCAAAGTGACCCTGAAGGGCAGAGAACCTGTAGACAGTGCATCAAGTAGTATAATACCTGAGGAAGAAAGTAACCAAGGATATAAGCCACCCTTTTAGGCCTTGGGAGATATAAAGCCAGAGCAGGAGTTCTATAAAGGACAGTGTACAGTGATTCTGGGAAAGGTACAACCTGCTGCTGAGTGCTTGTGGAATTTACCCTCAGCGTAACTTGCATGACTATTGCCTGCCATATTTGTGAATAAGCCCCTTTTGTGGAACTGTAATATAAAGACTGTGCTACACCTGCTGTACAAAGTTGGATTGTCCAGTAAAGTTTACGTTTGGTTCACTGCATACTTGTGTACCTTCATCATTCCAACCACCAACCGGCGTGCCACCGTCCAAAGGCACTGGCGTCACGAATACCACAGGGACCTTGCCCCAGGCACACAAAATACCTGTAACATCCAGGGCACCTCCACTACCATCAGGCCTGGTCCCTATCTACAGAGCGTGCCCCAGAGGAACTGTGTCTACCTATCCTTCACTGCCACGCGCCTGCCCAGGGTTCTTCAAATATAGTGAGTACCCTCGATTGCCTATAACTGTGACCTCACTTCGTCATCCCCTGCAGGTCTGGCGTGTTGCACACTGTTGAAAAGAAGCATTCAAGGGGAGAATCGGTGACTTACAGTGGGCGTCTTTACGAATTTGAGTTGTTAAGATCCCTTTTCTTCTCCATTTAGTTCAAAACTGACAGTCAGTTGTATTTGGTCACGTGTGCAGTCCCCTCTGCCACATAAGGAGACACCAGTATTACTATATGGCACATGGTAGATGGGGGACTGTTACAGATTTTGCAATTGAGACCTCAAATGTATACAAGCCACTCTCATGCTGATCTGCCATACAGTAATAGTGCTCCCATACTGTGCACATTAGTTAGAGTGCCCTCAATAGCGATTATACTTCAAGAGTGCCCCAATAGTAGCAATACCTACTTATTGTGCCCAATAATAATGCTCCTACAGTACCCCAAGTAGTAATAATATAACCATAGTGTCTCTAGTATAAAGTCCCTCCTGCAATGCCCCTTGTAATATAATGTCCCATGTGGTGCCAGTATATAATGCTTCTTCATGCCTCTGCAGTGCTAGCATATATAATGCCCCCTGTAGTGCCATTATATATATACAGGTCCTTCTAAAAAAATTAGCATATTGTGATAAAGTTCATTATTTTCTGTAATGTACTGATAAACATTAGACTTTCATATATTTTAGATTCATTACACACCAACTAAAGTAGTTCAAGCCTTTTATTGTTTTAATATTAATGATTTTGGCATACAGCTCATGAAAACCCAAATTTCCTATCTCAAAAAATTAGCATATTTCATCCGACCAATAAAAGAAAAGTGTTTTTAATACAAAAAAAGTCAACCTTCAAATAATTATGTTCAGTTATGCACTCAATACTTGGTCGGGAATCCTTTTGCAGAAATGACTGCTTCAATGCGGCGTGGCATGGAGGCAATCAGCCTGTGGCACTGCTGAGGTGTTATGGAGGCCCAGGATGCTTCGATAGCGGCCTTAAGCTCATCCAGAGTGTTGGGTCTTGCGTCTCTCAACTTTCTCTTCCCAATATCCCACAGATTCTCCATGGGGTTCAGGTCAGGAGAGTTGGCAGGCCAATTGAGCACAGTAATACCATGGTCAGTAAACCATTTACCAGTGGTTTTGGCACTGTGAGCAGGTGCCAGGTCGTGCTGAAAAATGAAATCTTCATCTCCATAAAGCTTTTCAGCAGATGGAAGCATGAAGTGCTCCAAAATCTCCTGATAGCTAGCTGCATTGACCCTGCCCTTGATAAAACACAGTGGACCAACACCAGCAGCTGACATGGCACCCCAGACCATCACTGACTGTGGGTACTTGACACTGGACTTCAGGCATTTGGGCATTTCCCTCTCCCCAGTTTTCCTCCAGACTCTGGCACCTTGATTTCCTAATGACATGCAACAGTCCAGTGCTGCTTCTCTGTAGCCCAGGTCAGGCGCTTCTGCCGCTGTTTCTTGTTCAAAAGTGGCTTGACCTGGGGAATGCGGCACCTGTAGCCCATTTCCTGCACACGCCTGTACACGGTGGCTCTGGATGTTTCTACTCCAGACTCAGTCCACTGCTTCCGCAGGTCCCCCGAGGTCTGGAATCGGTCCTTCTCCACAATCTTCCTCAGGGTCCGGTCACCTCTTCTCGTTGTGCAGCGTTTTCTGCCACACTTTTTCCTTCCCACAGACTTCCCACTGAGGTGCCTTGATACAGCACTCTGGGAACAGCCTATTCGTTCAGAAATTTCTTTCTGTGTCTTACCCTCTTGCTTGAGGGTGTCAATGATGGCCTTCTGGACAGCAGTCAGGTCGGCAGTCTTACCCATGATTGCGGTTTTGAGTAATGAACCAGGCTGGGAGTTTTTAAAAGCCTCAGGAATCTTTTGCAGGTGTTTAGAGTTAATTAGTTGATTCAGATGATTAGGTTAATAGCTCGTTTAGAGAACCTTTTCATGATATGCTAATTTTTTGAGATAGGAATTTTGGGTTTTCATGAGCTGCATGCCAAAATCATCAATATTAAAACAATAAAAGACTTGAACTACTTCAGTTGGTGTGTAATGAATCTAAAATATATGAAAGTCTAATGTTTATCAGTACATTACAGAAAATAATGAACTTTATCACAATATGCTAATTTTTTGAGAATGACCTGTATAATGCCCTTTGTAGTGCTAGTAGATAATAACACCCCTGTAGTGTCACCCATAGTACCAGTATATAATGTCCCTGGCTGTAGTGCCAGGTATACAGTATATAATGCACCCTCTTTCTTCATGCCCCCTGGCATGTATATATAATGCTCCTGCCTCCCTTAGTGCCCCCAGTAGATAATGATCTATAGTTCCAGGTATATATATAATGCTCCCCCCTTCCTTGGTGCCTCATATAGATAATCCCTCCCTTTGTAGTGCCAGGTATATATAATGCACCAGTATTTCTATATGGCACATGGTAGATGGGGTATTCTTACAGATTTTGCAACTCAGACCTCAAATGTATACAAGCCACTCTCATCCTGATCTGCCATCCAGATAGTCCTCCTATTGTAATAGTGCTCCCATACTCTCCACATTAGTTACAGTGTCCCCAATAGTTATAATGCTACCAGAGTGCCCTATTAGTAGCAATACCTACATTTTGTGCCCAATAATAATGCCCCTACAGTACCTCAAGTAGTAATAATATAACCACAGCATCTCTAGTATTTATAAAGTCCCTCCTGCAGTACCCTCTGTACTTCTAATCAGTGGCGCACCTACAGGGGGGGTCCAGCGGGTCTGGACCCCCTCCAGAACAACCAGCCCAAAATTTTTTTTTTTAATCCTTCAGGGCCGCACCGCCGATCACCACAGGGCAGCACACTGCAGAGACACAGGCCGGAAGAGGCCTGCATCGCATTGCTGCTGATGGAGGTAAGTATCACTGTATTTTTTTTTTGTTTTGTTTTGTTTGTTTTTTTGGAGGGGGGGAGCTGGCACTATGGGGGCACTAAAGGGGAGAACGGCACTATGGGGCATCTGGTGGTACTATAGGGGCATTATTTGGGGGCATCATGGGGGAAGAGGAGCACTATGGGGGCTCTAAAGGGTCTTTTTTTTTTAACACGTTATGGGGGCACTATAGGGGAGAATGGCACTAGGGGGCATCTGGTGGCAATATAGGGGCATTATTTGGGGGGCACCATGGGGGAGAGGAGCACTGTGGGGGCTCTAAAGGGGCTTTTTTTTTACACATTATGGGGGGCACTATAGGGGAGAACGGCACTAGGGGATATCTGGTGGCACTAAACGGGCATTATTTGGGGGGCACCATGGGGGAGAGGAGCACTATGGGGGCTCTAAAGGGGCTTTTTTTTATACATTATTGGGGGCACTATAGGGGAGAATGGCACTATGGAGCATCTGGTGGCACTATAGGGGCATTATTTGGGGGCACTATGGGGAAGTGGGGGTTCTAAAGGGGCCTTTTTTTCTTATTGGCACATGGGGGCATTATGGCATCTGGTGCCACTAAAGGGGCATTTTTTAACTGGCACATTATGGGAGGCACTATAGGGGAGGACGGCACTATGGAGGAGTGGAGCACTATTAGGGCATATGGTGGCACTTTGAAGGGGCATTTTTTACTGGCACATTATGGGGCAGCACCATGGGGGAGAGGAGCACTATGGGGGCATTTGGGGGGTCTAAAAGGGCTTTTTTTTATTGACACATTATGGGGGCACTATAGGGGAGAATGCCACTATGTGGCATCTGGTGGCACTATAGGGGCATTATTTGGGGGCACTAAGGGGAAATGGGGGCTCTAAAGAGGTCGTTATTCTTATTGGCACATTATGGGGGCTTTATGGCATCTGGTGGCACTAAGGGTGCATTTTTTTACTGGCACATTATGGTAGGCACTATAGGGGAGAGCGGCACTATAGGGGAGAGGAGCACTATTGGGGCATATGGTAGCACTTAGAAGGGGCATTTTTTACTGGCATATTATGGGGGACACTATGGGGAAGGGGGAGAGGAGCACTATGAGGGCATTTACTGGGGCACTATATAGGGGTATTTTATACTGGCATACATTATGGGGACATTAGCTTAACAGCGGGCACTAAGCGGGGGTATTTCATGTACTGTCATATTGTAGGGAGAATTATTAGTACTAGGAGGTATCATGCAGAGCTTTGCTAATACTGGGGAGCTATGAGGAACATGATTACTAGTATGGGCACTATAGGGGCATTATTACTACTAAGTGTGCTCTGGCAGAGAATTATTTCTATTTTGGGGAGCCCTGTTACTTTGGGGGGCACCTTGCCACAATATCAGCTTAGCACAATAATTTTTGGGGGACATTATCTTTATACTATTAGTGTCTGAGCGCAGTTATTTTTTTAGAGCACTGTGTGCCAATAATTATTGAAGGGGGCACTATCTGTGTGGTAGTAGTATTTCCAGGGGGACTGTTTCTGCAGTATAGTATTGAGGCACAGCGGGCACAGTATTGGGGCACTATCTGTGTGGTAGCAGTATTTCCAGGGGGACTGTTTCTGCAGTATAGTATTTGGGGCACAGCGGGCACAGTATTGGGGCACTATCTGTGTGGTAGCAGTATTTCCAGGGGGACTATTTCTGCAGTATAGTATTGGGGGCACAGCGGGCACAGTATTGGGGCACTATCTGTGTGGTAGCAGTATTTCCAGGGGGACTGTTTCTGCAGTATAGTATTAGGGGCACAGCAGGCACAGTATTGGGGGTGGCAGGAAAGGGTGTTCAGAAGATGTGAAGATGATGGAAATGTGGGAAACTAATGTCTGTTTGTTAATCTCTGCAGAGATGGGAGATGGCTGAAAAATCATCATGGCGGTCTTTCAGATGAGGAAAGAGAACGTCTACAACAAAGGTGACATCACTGGATGTAAGAGGTAGGTGGCGCTATGTAGGAGAGGAGATGCTCCGGCTCCTCCCCCTGCCATTTACAGAAGGAGGATTCAGAGCTGGATGAGGACGGTCAAGGGGGGCAGCAGGCCACGGGCGGGTGGCAGATGGTGGGGGGAACCACAGGCCTTGAGCAGGATCTGGGGAGGGAGGAGAGCGGAGGAGCTTCCTGGCTGTAGCCTGCTTTTTATTGTATGATGTGAAGCAGGCAGTGCAGCCAGGACAGACCTCCCCATCTCTCCATATGAGAAAGAGGGGAGACCTCCCCCTCACGCCGCATTGTTATTTTCCTACAGAGCTTTTAGAATCGCCAAGTAAAAGAATCAGCGCAACACACTACACCCCTTCCCTGCATTTTTAAATATGAAGGGGGCTTTGAAAAATTGAATTAGCACAGCGCACTACACATGCCACATTTTTTTGCCTTTCGGACCCCCCTAGACAAAATTCCTGGGTGCTCCCCTGCTTCTAATGCCCTCTGCAGTTATAACTCCCCTGCAGTGCCCCTTGTATTATAATGCCCCCTGTAGTGCTAGTAAATAATAACACCCCTCCCCCCTGTAGTGTCACTCCTAGTACCAGTATATAATGCCTCTGGATGTAGTGCCAGGTATATATAATGCACCCTGTTTCTTCATGCCCCCAGGCATATACAGTGCTGCCCATAATTATTCATACCCCTGGCCAATTTTGACTTAAAGTTACTTTTATTCAACCAGCAAGTAATTTTTTGACGGGAAATTACATAGTTGTCTCTCAAAAGATAATAAGACGATGTACATGAGGCATTATTGTGGGAAAAAAAAAAAAATTCTCAGCTTTTATTTACATTTGAGCAAAAAGTGTCCAGTCCAAAATTATTCATACCCTTCTCAATAATCAATAGAAAACCCTTTATTGGCTATTACAGCAATCAAACGCTTCTTATAATTGCAGACCAGCTGTTTGCATGTCTCCACAGGTATTTTTGCCCATTCATCTTTAGCAATGAGCTCCAAATCTTTCAGGTTGGAGAGTTTTCTTGCCATCACCCTGCTCTTTAGCTCCATCCACAAATTGGATTCAAGTCTGGACTCTGGTTGGGCCACTCCAAAACGTTAATGTTTTTCTACTGCCTCATAGGTTAGTGACTGTGCTCCCCAATATGGGTAGTGAGGTGGCACCCTGGTGGTACCCCCGCCTACCTGTCATCCTGGCCCTGCCTTACCTCACAGGTGTTGCAATTAGTGTTGATCGCTACACATGAGGGGTTAAATGATGTGGTTTGGCAGAATCACCACTCCCTATCATTGCAGCCGGGTGCCTGCTGTATGTTAAAGCCGGCCACGTATGGAGTACGTTCACTGCGGCATTACCGCTGAATATATTGCCTCAACTACCGTGATGTACCGATATGTTGTAGAGGTTAAACAGTAGCTTGTTCTAAACAAGTCTGGAAAACTATTCACCTTTATTTGGGAGCAGTAGTAGTACAGTATTGATGTGGAAAGGTTAGGTTGGCAACAACTGGCAGCAATAGTAGCAGCACAACATGGAACAAACAAGGCATTAGATATATGTGTTGTTTTTTAGGGATAGACGTAATAGTGGTGGCTGGTAGTGACAGTAAGGGGATAAGAAGCAGGGTTTAGCAGCTTCGGTGGTAGTGGCAACAACAGAAATATGGTACAGAACACCTGGGCAAGAGTCCAGCGGATGGAATTTGGCAAACACTGCGACTAATGGAGTAGAGAAGAATTCAGTTTTAGAGAAGAATTACATTTTAGCAGCAGGTCTGCGGCTGATGGGAGACCGAGTGCCCCTTCGGCACCCCGTTACAAGAACACTGCCCTAACTATTGATTTCCCTATTAAATCATCAGCAGCTACACTGTCCCTCCTCTCATTAAGAATGCAGCTTCTGAATGAATCTAAAATGGATGCTGTCCAGGAGGTGGGAGGGTGTGGGAGGGTCTGGGAGGGAGGGTCTGCTGCTGATTGGCTGGAATGTGTCAGCTGACTGTGAGGTACAGGGTCAAAGTTTGCTCAATGATGATGTATAGGGGCGGACCGAACATTGCAGATATTTTATTATAAGGTCTATAGATAAAAAGTCATGGGTTTCCTATAAATAAAAAGTCACTTGTTTGGGACACTCATTAATAAATACTAGCAAATTTTGAAGTCATGTTTTACAGCAGTGCAGACTTGTCTGACACTATATCAATAGCTGTCAGACTTGCAATCACTCAAATTCAATCACCCTGCACACACTCCTATGCGTAACTGCTGAACATTCTAACTGACTGATTCTAACTTAAATTGGTGCCCTGGCTAATACTGTGATCCTACTTCAGATTTGCGGTCTCTGAATATTGAATTCTACCTAGCTGACTGCCTGTATTGGAATGGACAAACAAACACTTAAAAAAACTGAAAGCCCCCCCCGACATGTTTCACTGGTGACTTGGCTTCTTCAGCGGTTTGGGCAGAATTCTGCCCAAACTCCTAAAGAAGCCAGATCACTGGTTAAACATGGTTAAAATGGCCTGGGCAGGAGGGTGAAAACTGGCCCGGGATAGAAGGGGTAAAGGTGAATGGAACTGATTTTCAGTCGCATTATTTTCTGCCACAAAATCTGCCGCATTTGAAGGAACCCTTACGCTAGATTAGTAGCTTGTGTTTATAAAAACCTTTTGTCTGACACTGCCACAATACATCTTTTCAGGTCACAAGTTGAACAAAGAATGATGTTCTATGATGTTCTCAGCAAAAGGATTTTTCCAAAACCTGAACCTGATTGACTGATCAGGCTGGCTGTCAACCTCTGAGCCAAAACAGACAAGCCCTCCTCAACCTCCTCCCAGTGTCATAGAATGCTGCATCTTCTTCCTTCCTCATAGTTTTCCAAGCCTATTCCTATAGCAAAAATGACACTGGGAATCAAAAAACGTCAGATTTGTTTGACAGACTTTTTTTTGGTCAAATTATTAATCAATCTAATTAATTTAGATTTGAATCGCTCATTTCTAATTTAAAGATGTATGCACTAGCCTTTCTGTTGCCTGAGGGGAAAACTGAAACGGCGCCCCCCCCCCTTCCCCCATGCCAATTTTTTAACCTAACTCCCTCCCTTCAGCCCTACTGTTAAAGACATACTTGGAACACATTACACACAGAGCTACAAAACATACAGGGTAATACAGTGCGACATACTTCTTACATCCAGTCTCCTCTGATGCAGAAATTCTCTTTATCTTCTCCATTCAGACCAGACCTCCATAATTATTTATTTCAGCCATCTTTTGCCTGTGCAGACTTTTTCATCCTCCTCCCCACCCTATCCTGCCAATTCTAATACCTTGCCCACTGTGCTTCCCAATACTATACTGCTGAAACAGATAATCCCCCTGAAAATACTATTGTGCCTAGCAAATAGGGTCCCTGAAACTTAGTGCTGTAAACATAGTGTCCTCCAAAAATAATTGTGCTAAGCTGATACTGTGCCAGGGTGCCTCCCAAAAGTCCCACCAATAGTAATAATTTTCTGCCCGAGTATACTATGTGGTAACAATGAACCCAATAGTAATAATGTCTCTTATTTTGCACCCAAAAGTAATAATGCCTCCATGGTGCCCCCAGTAGTAATACTTCCCCCTATAATGTGTGTCTGTACAAAAAATACCCTTATAAATGTGTGCCAGTACAACAAATGGACCCCTTATAATGTTTGCCAGTAAAATAATTCCCCCTAGCATTGTGGAAATATGCTCCCTTATGTGCCAGTGCCAAAATTGCTCCCTTGTAACGTGTGTCAGTACAAATAACTACCCTCCTTAAGTCCCCCCAGCACAACGAATGTCCCCATAGTGGCTTCCTTATGTGTGCCAGTACAAAATTGTTCCTTTTAACAGCTGCAATGTCCCCATAGTGCTTTCTCAAATTTCAAAATAATGCCCCCCACCCTATTGTGGCCCAAAACTATTCTGCCAAATCAGAATAATAAACTCAAATACTAGTAGGGACAGTGAGTCTCATCTGTACCCTACCCCACAAGTAACACTGGCTTCTGGGACTGCGCTACTACACCCAGATGTGCGTCACCCACCAGTAAGACTGTTCACATTTATTCTTTTCTGTAGAATTTATACCTGTGTTGGGGTATTGTGTTACTTTGTTAACATTGTTAACATTGGTGTAACCATACTACTGTGGTTTCCCATGGTGATTTCTTATGTTTGGTAATTATGTTGTTTGTGACACGTTTGTCGTGTGCACACTTTTTGGCATTTTGTGTTATGTCCATACTTTTTATCTGAGTATTTATTAAATGTTAAGTCTTATGATACGCTACCTCCTCTTCCTCATACATCCATTATTGTGGTAGCTGGCGAGTGGTATCCATTACCTCTCGCTGGTTGGGAAACTTTATTTAAGTGCAAGACACAGACCTCTTCTAGTCTATGCCCTGAGCTCCATGCAGCCTGGCTCACGCAGCACGATAATGATGACACTTGCCTCTGATAGGCTATGGGAACTAGGACAAAAGCCACTTTGATCAAACAGCGGGCCAGGGAGACCACTCCCTTGACCCGTCACAACATTGAACTGTATTGCTGTCCTGAGAATAGCAATGCAGTTGAATATGTAGAGATGAGCGTTTCCACACTGAAAGCGTTCATTGTCCATGGCCCTTCTGCTGCCCCCCTCTAGTGCTGTCTGAGGTGTTCGTGTCACCTGGCCTCATTGGTGGTGCACCCCTGCCTATCCACAGGATAGGACAGTGGTGGCAAACCGTTTAGAGGCTGAGTGCCCAAACTGCAACCCAAAACCCACTTATTTATCACAAAGTGTCAACATGGCAATTTAACCTGAATATTACAGTCCAATATAGTATATCTTCCATACTTTATAATTTAGCTTTAAGAGCCTGCCTACATTAACCCCTTAAGGACACAGCCCTATTTCACCTTAAGGACCAGGCCATTTTTTGCAAATCTGACCACTGTCACTTTAAGTGCTGATAACTTTAAAACGCTTTGACTTACCCAGGCCGTTCTGAGATTGTTTTTTCGTCGCATATTGTACTTCATGACACTGCTAAAATTGCATAAAAAAATACCATATTTACCAAAAATTTTGAAAAATTTGCAAATTTCAAAGTTTCAGTTTCTCTACTTCTGTAATACATAGTAATACCCCCAAAAATTGTGATGACTTTACATTCCCCATATGTCTACTTCATGTTTGTAGCATTTTGGGAATGATATTTTATTTTTTGGGGATGTTACAAGGCTTAGAAGTTTAGAAGCAAATTTTGAAATTTTCAGAAATCTTCAAAATCCCACTTTTTATGGACCAGTTCAGGTTTGAAGTCACTTTGTGAGGCTTACATAATAGAAACCACCCACAAATGACCCCATTCTAGAAACTACACCCCTCAAGGTATTCAAAACTGTTTTTACAAACTTTGTTAACCCTTTAGGTCTTCCACAACACTTCATGGCAAATGGACATACATTTTTAGAATTTAGATTTTTGGGAAAATTTTCCAATATAATCAATTTTTTCCAGGAGTAAAACAAGGGTTAACTGCCAAACAAAAGTCAAAATGGGTTGCCCTGATTCTGTAGTTTGCAAAAACACCCCATATGTGGTCGTAAACTACTGTTTGGCCGAACGGGAGGACATAGAAGGAGGGGAACACCATATGGGTTTTGGAAGGCAGATTTGGCAGGACTGGTTTTGTTTATACCATGTCCCATTTGAAGCCCCCTGTTGCACCCCTAGAATAGAAATTTCAAAAAAGTGACTCCATCTAAGAAAGTACACCCCTCAAGGTATTCAAAACTGGGTTTACAAACTTTGTTAACCCTTTAGGTGTTCCACAAGAGTTATTGGCAGATGGAGAAACAATTTAGAAATTTCTATTTTTTGGAAAATTTTCCAATATAATCAATTTTTTCCAGGAGTAAAACAAGGGTTAACTGCCAAACAAAACTCAAAATGGGTTGCCCTGATTCTGTAGTTTGCAAAAACACCCCATATGTGGTCGTAAACTACATTTTGGCCAAACGGGAGCACGTAGAAAGAGGGGAACGCCATATGGGTTTTGGAAGGCAGATTTTGCAGGACTGGTTTTGTTTATACCATGTTCCATTTGAAGCCCACCGTTGCACCCCTAGAATAGAAATTTCAAAAAGTGACTCCATCTAAGAAAGTACACCCCTCAAGGTATTCAAAACTGGGTTTACAAACTTTGTTAACCCTTTAGGTGTTCCACAAGAGTTATTGGCAGATGGAGAAACAATTTAGAAATTTCAATTTTTTTGGAAAATTTTCCAATATAATCAATTTTTTCCAGGAGTAAAACAAGGGTTAACTGCCAAACAAAACTCAAAATGGGTTGCCCTGATTCTGTAGTTTGCAAAAACACCCCATATGTGGTCGTAAACTACTGTTTGGCCGAACAGGAGGACATAGAAGGAGGGGAACACCATATGGGTTTTGGAAGGCAGATTTGGCAGGACTGGTTTTGTTTATACCATGTCCCATTTGAAGCCCCCTGTTGCACCCCTAGAATAGAAATTTCAAAAAAGTGACTCCATCTAAGAAAGTACACCCCTCAAGGTATTCAAAACTGGGTTTACAAACTTTGTTAACCCTTTAGGTGTTCCACAAGAGTTATTGGCAGATGGAGAAACAATTTAGAAATTTCTATTTTTTGGAAAATTTTCCAATATAATCAATTTTTTCCAGGAGTAAAACAAGGGTTAACTGCCAAACAAAACTCAAAATGGGTTGCCCTGATTCTGTAGTTTGCAAAAACACCCCATATGTGGTCGTAAACTACTGTTTGGCCAAACGGGAGCACGTAGAAAGAGGGGAACGCCATATGGGTTTTGGAAGGCAGATTTTGCAGGACTGGTTTTGTTTATACCATGTCCCATTTGAAGCCCCCTGTTGCACCCCATGAATAGAAATTTCAAAAAAGTGACTCCATCTAAGAAAGTACACCCCTCAAGGTATTCAAAACTGGGTTTACAAACTTTGTTAACCCTTTAGGTGTTCCAGAAGAGTTAATGGCAGATGGAGAAACAATTTAGAAATTTCTATTTTTTGGAAAATTTTCCATTTTAACCCTTACTTTATTACTGAAAAAAATGGGTTAACAGCCAAACAAAAAACTCAAAATGGGTTGCCCTGATTCTGTAGTTTGCAGAAACACCCCAAATGTGGTCGTAAACTACTATTTGGCTAAACGGCAGGACATAGAAGAAGGGGAACGCCATACGGTTTTTGGAAGGCAGATTTTGCTGGACTGGTTTATTTACACCATGTACCCTTTCAAGCCCCCTGATGCACCCCTAGAGTAGAAACTCCATAAAAGTGACCCCATCTAGGAAACTATGAGATAAGGTGGTTGTTGTTTTGGTACTATTTTAGGGGTAAATATGATTTTTGGTTGCTCTATATTACACTTTTTTGAGGCAAGGTAACAAAAAAATAAAATTCAAAAATTTTTCTACATTTGCTATTTAGTTTTGTGGAACACCTAAAGGGTTAACAAGGTTTATAAAGTAACTTTTGAATACCTTGAGGGGTGTAGTTTCTTAGATGGGGTCACTTTTTTGGAGTTTCTAGTTTAGGCTACATCAGGGGGGGCTTCTAATGGGACATGGTGTCAAAAAAAAAAACTGGCCATCAAAATCTGCCTTCCAGAAACCATATGGAGTTCCCTTCGTTCTATGCCCTGTCGTGCGGCTATATAGCCATTTACGACCACATATGGGGTGTTTCTGCAAACTACAGAATCAGGGCCATAAATATTGAGTTTTTTTTGGCTGTTAACCCTTGCTTTATTACTGGAAAAAAAGGATTCAAATGGAAATTTTGCCCAAAAATGGGTGTTTTGGCACCGTTTTTATTTTATATTTTTAACACCGTTCATCCGAGGGGTTTGGTCAAATGTTATTTTTATAGCGACGACTTTTACGCACGCGACGATGCCCAATATGTACGGCTTTGGAGACACTAAGCAGGCATCCTAAAACTGCGGCCCTCCAGATGTTGTAAAACTACAATTCCCACCATGCCCTGCTGATGGCTGTAGGTTGTCTGGGCATGCTGGGAGTTATAGTTTTACAACATCTGGAGGGCCGCAGTTTGAGGATGCCTGCACTAAAACTAATATTTTTTTGGGGAAAAAAATTGTTTCTGTGTCTCCAAAGTCTGAGAGACATAGTGTTTTATGTTCTCTAGGGGACTGTTGGAGATTATAAAAATTTAGTACTCCATGGAAGTGTGATACTCCCTGAAGCAATCGATAACGCAGAGGCCTGGATGATCGGGGCAAGTGTCACACTGAGTAGTGGTGTCCTTCCGTATCCCCCTCTTGTGACACACTCTGCATCTTTTTTGGGTTCGTCCCTTCTTTCCAGTATGGGGGACCACACCTGGAAAGTGTTGGCCAGTTCTTGAGGTACTCCGGCCTGCTCTTTCCCGGTCCGAAAAGATCAGGTCTTTGAGGACTGCCTCATAGAATTGGAGGAATGTCCCTGTGCTGCCAGCGCTTCGGGATAGTACAAAAGAGTTGTACATGGCAACCTGCACCATGTAGACCGCAACTTTTTTGTACCATGCCCGGGTTTTGCGCATGGCATTATATGGCTTGAGGACTTGATCAGAGAGATCAACTCCTCCCATATACCGATTGTAGGCGACGATACAATCGGGCTTGAGGACCGTTGCCATGGTACCTCGCACAGAGACTGGGGTGGTGCTGTTACCGTGGATTGTGGACAGCATAAGGACATCCCTCTTGTCCTTATACCTGACCAGCAACAGGCTTCCACTGGTAAGGGCACAGGTCTCACCCCTGGGGATAGGTACCTGGAGGGGGTGGGCAGGGAGGCCGCGTTGATTTTTCCGCACGGTCCCACAAGCGAACGTGGATCTGGCGGCAAGGGACCTGAACAAGGGAATGCTGGTATAAAAGTTGTCCACGTACAAGTGGTAACCCTTATCCAGCAGTGGGTACATAAGGTCCCACACGAGTTTCCCGGTAACACCCAGAGTGGGGGGACATTCTGGTGGTTGAATCCGGGAATCTCGCCCCTCGTACACACGAAATTTGTAAGTGTACCCTGAGGTACTCTCACAAATTTTGTATAGCTTCACGCCATACCTCGCCCGCTTTGTGGGAATGTATTGGCGGAAACTGAGTCTCCCCTTGAACGCAACGAGAGACTCATCAACCGCGACCTCCCTTCCAGGTACGTAGGCCTGCTGAAATGTGGCCCCAAAGTGATCGATGACCGGCCGTATCTTGTACAGCCGGTCATAGGCAGGATCACTTCGGGGGGGACATGCTGCATTATCGGAATAATGCAGACATTTCCGGATGGCCTCAAACCGGGAGCGTGTCATGGCCGTACTGTACAGTGGGGTCTGGTATAGGACGTCCCCACTCCAGTACAGCCTGACACTGGGTTTTTGCACTAGACCCATATGCAGCACGAGGCCCCAAAATGTCCTCATCTCGGCTGCACTGACCGGCGTCCAGCCACCGGGTCTAGCCAAAAATGAGCCCGGGTTTTGAGCGACGAACTGTTGGGCGTACAGATTCGTCTGCTCCACCATCAGATTCACCAGTGGGTTACTGAAAAAAAAACTAAAAAAGTATATTTCAGTAAACCCCACTGTGGGAATCTGGATTCCAGGATTGCCAGCAAAATCCGGAATCTCAGGCTCAAAGTCCACTGGGGGACACCAGCTAAGTTCATCGGCAGGGGGCTCCGGTGAACTTATTTGGTGGGCCGGGAAACCAGTACGAACCCCAGGGCGGCTCGTACTAGGGTGGGCCACAGGATCCCTAGCATGTGTGGCCCCTGGCTCCGCCTGGCGGCGTCTCCGCTGCCTTGGTGGCTCATCGTCATCCGATGATGATGAGGAGGATGCGGATGACAAAAGGAACGTGGGGTCATCCTCATCCTCACTGGGGCTCTCAGAGTCGGAGGCAATCTGGGCATATGCCTCCTCGGCCGAGAACACCCGGCGGGCCATGGGTGTGTGTGTGTGCGTGTGTATGTGCGTGCGTGTAAACCTTTATTCTATGTGCGTGTGTGTGGGGGCACGGGTGTTCACGTACTAAAAAGTCCAGGCAAAAAAAATGGGCAAGCGTTAGAAAAAAAAAAAAAAAAAGTTCAAACTTGCTGATCAGCGGTTCAACGCTGATCAGCGGTCGGTGGGGTGGTGGGCGGGCGATGCGCTAACAGTGGACGGACGCTAAAAAGTGCCGGCCAGTCAGCGCACGCAGAAAAAAAAAAAAGTGGTGGTGGGGGAAAGGTCTGGTGGTGGGGGGGATGCGGGGGGGGGGGCAAGTGGCAGGGGGGTCTGGGGTCTGGTAGCTGAAAAAAAAAAGTTTGGAATAAATGTGCTTTTTTTTTTTTTTTTTTTACTTTTCCCTTCTATCCCTGCCTAAAGGTGCCTCTCCCTCACTGACCCTAACCTACCTGGGTGGCGATGGGTGCAGGAGGGTGATGGATGCCGATTAGGGGGACACAGGAGCTGGTGCTGGACGATGCTGCACGGTCAGGGTGCTGGACAGGAAGAGGAGGGGAGAGAGGAGCGCAGGAAGTTTGAATCTCGCGCCTCTCTCCCCTGCACCAATCAGCACCCTGGACAGCGGCGTTCAGCACCAGGGCCAGCTCCGCCTCTGCAAATCCTCGGACTGCGATTGGTGGTGTAAAATTACGCCACCGATCGCAGTTTTTTTCCGGTTCATCGGGTCACAGGACACCCGAATGGACCGGAAACGCAGAAAACCGCAGGTCTGAATTGACCTGCGGTTTTCTGCGATCGTTGATGCGGGGGGGTCAAATGACCCCCCCCCCTGCATTGTTACAGGATGCCGGCTGAATGATTTCAGCCGGCATCCCGTTCCGATTAACCCCCACGGCGCCGGCATCGCTATTTAAAGCCATGACGTACCGGTACGTCATGTGTCCTTAAGGACTCGGGAAACATGCCGTACCGGTACGTCATGTGTCCTTAAGGGGTTAAAGAGGACCTTTCACTACAATAAAAAATCTAAACTAAGCATACAGACATGGAGAGCGTCGCCCAGGGATCTCCCTGCACTTACTACTATCCCAGGGCGCAGCTCCGTTCTCCCGGTATAGGCTCCGGTATCTTCATATGTTCGGCTCAACTGGGTGGAGCCAGCTGGCGTCTCCTTCTCCCAGGCTGGAGTGCTGGCCAATCGCAGCGCTCAGCTCATAGCCGGAGAGAAAAAAAAACTCTCAGGCTATGAGCTGAGCGCTGCGATTGGTCAGCGCTACAGCCTGGGAGAAGGAGACGCCGCAGGCTCCACCCAGTTAAGCCGGACATATGAAGATACCAGAGCCTATACCAAGAGAACGGAGAAGCGCCCAGGGATAATAGTACGTTGTAGTGAAAGGTCCTCTTTAAGTGCACTGCCTGTGCCATACATAGTGCACCCTGCCCTGATGAATGGCAGGAAAAGTCTAAGACATATTGGTATACCTTAGACTTTTTACAGGGCGTGGGTGCCCACAGAGAGGGCTCTGAGTGCCCCTCTGGCACCCGTGCCATAGGTTTGCCACCACTGGGATAGGGGATAACAGATTGGTGGTGGACTCCCACCAATCACTAGAACGGTGGCCCTGTACCCCCTGCAGCCCCCCTCAAAAGAACAGAGTGGCCGGTTGCACATGTCCGTGGATGCCCATTCATTTCTATAGGAGTTATGGCTCTGCAAGATAGGGGATAACTTGTAACAATAATGTCAATAGAAGCTGCATCTGGTGCTGGAGCTAATGCTAAACAGCAGTTTGGTGGGAATGTGGTAGTAATGGCCATTTAATAATAGATGGACAACCCCTTTAAGCACAGGAAAAAAGTATAATCTATAAAAATAATGGACTGAAAATGTTTTTTATTTGCCAATATATAGCAATATTAATCAATGGTGGAACTTTATGTTCCTGTTAACTACACCTTAACACCTATCATAGATAAGGGCCACAACACAAATGCACCGGCACATACACCAAATCCAACACCAAAATACATTAAAACTCACAGGTGGTTGTAGAAAACAAAGGGCAACATGCCCTAGCAGTAGAGATGTTGCGAACATAACATTTTCCGTTCGTGAACAGCGAACGTGAATTTTCGCGAACGGGCGAATCGCCATTGACTTCAATGGGCAGGCGAATTTTAAAACCCACAGGGACTCTTTCTAGCCACAATAGTGATGGAAAAGTTGTTTCAAGGGGACTAACACCTGGACTGTGGCATGCCGGAGGGGGATCCATGGCAAAACTCCCATGGAAAATTACATAGTTGACGCAGAGTTGGATTTTAATCCATAAAGGGCATAAATAACCTAACAATTCAAATTTTTTTTTTGAACAACGTGGTTTAAAACATCCCGTGTGTGTATACGATCAGGTATGATGTTGTATCGATCAGGTAGTGTAAGGGTTACGCCCACTTCACAGACATTGACAGACCAAACTCCCCTTTTAATGCACCACAAACAACCGCAAACTTCCCATTTGCACAAGGTTGGATACCAAGCTAGCCATGTCCCGTTGATGTCATTGAAGGTTTCTTCCTCCACCCAGCCACGTACAACAGCAAGGGTCCCGGAAAGGTGAATTGAATAGATTTTTCGAATCGGGAGATGGTTAAAAAAACGCTGGCTCCCTCCCCTTTGTTTGAATCCACAGTCACTGCGTCTGTGCCGTGCAATTTACTGTCACACCCGATATAAGTGGTATTGTATGTAGTTTTCTTCTTATCAGTTTAATCCCTGTTACATCCCCAATCTGAGGTCCATTTATTAAATTGATTTTTCGAACGGGGAGATGGTTAAAAAATTGCTGGCTCCCTCCCCTTTGTTTGAATCCACGCCACAGTCACTGCGTCTGCGCCGTGCAATTTACTGTCACACCCGATATGAGTGCTATTTTCTGTAGTACTATTCTCATCAGTTTAATCCCTGTTACGTCCCATATCAGGGTGGGATTGCCTTTTGTGAAAAAAAAAATACATTTTGGCCGGGTATCTTCGACTGCCTTCACAGTGACAGACCAAACTCTGATACACCAAACTGAATTGATTTTAGGAACCGGGAGATGGAAAAAGCAGCTTGGTCGGTCCTCTTAGTCCCAAGTTGGGGCACTGCGCGTGCACGGAGCAATGTGCTGTGACACCCTATATGAGTGGTCTCTTAACTAGTACTATTCCTATCAGTTTAATCCCTGTTACGTCCCCTATCCGGGAACGTGTGTCGAATTGATTAACCATTGTCGAATTAACGACCCATTACAACATCCTGAAATAATTTTGTTCTGAGCTCTGTACTTGCTTTGTATTGGAATTTATGGGGATTTTTTAAATTGTTTGCATTATTTCTAATAAACTATTAAGAGACTTTATTATGATTTTTATTTATTTTATGCATTAAAAACCCATACAACTTAAAAAAAAATATTAAAATGAGTGGTGTCTTAACTAGTCCTATTCCTATCAGTTTAATCCCTGTTACGTCCCCTATCCGGGGACGTGTGTCGAATTGGTTAACCATTGTCGAATTAATGAACCATTGCGACATCCTGGAAAAATTTAATTCTGAGCTTTGTACTTGATTTGTATTGGAATTGTTGGGGATTTTTAAAATTGTCTGCATTATTTGTAATAAACTATTAAGAGACTTTATTATGATTTTTTTTATTTTATGTATTAAAAACCCACCCATACAACTTAAAAAATAAATAAAAATTCTATGAAAAAACATCCAGCCGTCCCGATCGCTTTTGGTCTGATCATAATGAAGCAACGGCCTTTTCATCTGGGGTGTGGCAACATTGCCAACACACTCATAGAGGTGATGATCGCTTCATTGCCCCTTCACCACAACAAGGTAACGATCACGAAAGGGGAATTGACACTTGTATGTGCCATTTTTTTGTTTTGTTTTTGCAGCCACAGTGCAGCACCAGAGGCCAGATTAGGCATGTACACATGCCTGAAAAACAACGTTATTGTTGCAGCCGCTGTTGTAGCACGGCCGGAAAAATTGATGTTTTCAAGGCAGAAAGGGGACTAAAACATTGTGGCTTGAACCCTAGTTGGTGGCGGAGAATTCACAAAAGTCACCCGGTATGCAGACAGGTATGCGCAATGTAGGTGATATACCTGCCCTGACCGTGCTTTGCAGACCAGGTATCAGTGGTCAGATGGACCCTTGCCCCAACACTGTATGCCAGAGATGCCATGACTTTTTTTAATCACCGAGTAGAGGTTTGGGATTGCCTTATTAGAAAAAAAAATTTGTCCGGGTACCTTCCACTGTGGTGTCCCAATAGCGACAAATTTTTTGAAGGCCTCAGACTCCACCAGCTGGTATGGTAAAATCTGGCGGGCTAAGAGTTCCGTCAAGCCAGCTGTCAGACGCCGGGCAAGGGGGTGACTCTGTGACATTGGCTTCTTACGCTCAAACATGTCCTTTACAGACACCTGACTGTGGGCAGATGAGATGGAACTGCTGAAGGTGAGAGGCGGAGTGGCGGGTGGTTGAGAGGGGGCAGGGAGGACAGCAGTGGTTGATGTGGGTGAAGATGCTGGACCACGAGGAGGATGGTGGCTTTGAGCTTGTGTGCTGCTTCTACTCGTCATCAAGTGTTGATCCCATAGGCGTTTGTGATGTGCGATCATGTGCCTTTGCAAAGCAGTTCCCACGACTCAGTTTCTTTTGGCACAGGCTGAAAATGGCATCGCTGTTGTCAGAGGCAGACACACAAAAAAAATGCCACACTGCTGAGCTTTGCAATGACGGCATTCTGGTGGTGGCAACAGCATGCGTTGATTGGCGTGCTGCCTGGCTGACTCTGGGTGCCGATACATGCTGTCTTACTGTGCCACTAGCTTCTTGCAATGACCTCCCCCTGCTTCCAACTTGTCTCCTCCTTCTCTCTGTCTCCCCTTCTGAACTTTTCCCCTCTTCTTCTTCTCTTCGAGCAGGCACCCACGTGGCATCCACGGACACATCGTCATCATCAACCACTTTACTTGTATCTGACACCTCAGCAAAGAAAGCAGCAGCAGGTACAACATCATCATCATCACACTGTACGTCCATGTGTGTAATGCTGCCTGACTGAGACATCCCTGTTATCTACATCCCCTGGCAATAATGGTTGCGCATCACTAATTTCATCCAACTGATGTGTAAATAACTCCTCTGAGGCATCAAGTGAAGCGGCTGTGGTGGTAGTGGTGGTGGTGGCGGCGGGCGGGAGAGTGGTGACCAAAGCTGAGCTGGAGGAGGATGGTGCGTCAAGGTTCTTAGCGGAAGCTGTTGAAGATTGGGTGTCCTGTGTAAGCCAGTCAACTATTTTCTCCGAATTTTGTGTGTTCAGGGTACGTGGCCTCTGAACACTGGGCATTATTCCAGGGCCAGTGGAAATCACAGCACCACGAACACGACGGCCCCTGCGGCGTGGCCTGCCTCTGCCTGTCATTTTTTATTATATAAGTGTTACTATGTGTGCAAAGTACTGTGCCACTCAATATAAGTGATGGGCAGTGGGCACAGTACAGTCTGTGTGGGCCTGACACACACGGCCCGGGCTTGCAAATGTGATTAGATCACAGTTAAATTTAAAAAGGATTTATTTTTTTCTGAAAGGTATTTGGGTGAATGACACCCTGTAACGGTATGAGTGCAGGCCAGCCACTAGCCAGTGGACACAATACAGTATGTGTGGGGGCCTGACACACACGGGCTTGCAAATGTGATTAGATCACAGAAAAATATTAAATAGAATTTTTTTTTATCTGTAAGGTATTTTCTGTCACACCCTGTATGAATGGTGTGCACTGTGCATAACTGAGCCTGCAGCCTCTCACACACGGGAAGCCAGGCAACTGCAATATACACTACGTGCAGAATTATTAGGCAAATGAGTATTTTGACCACATCATCCTCTTTATGCATGTTGTCTTACTCCAAGCTGTATAGGCTCGAAAGCCTACTACCAATTAAGCATATTAGGTGATGTGCATCACTGTAATGAGAAGGGGTGTGGTCTAATGACATCAACACCCTATATCAGGTGTGCATAATTATTAGGCAACTTCCTTTCCTTTGGCAAAATGGGTCAAAAGAAGGACTTGACAGGCTCAGAAAAGTCAAAAATAGTGATATATCTTGCAGAGGGATGCAGCACTCTTAAAATTGCAAAGCTTCTGAAGCGTGATCATCGAACAATCAAGTGTTTCATTCAAAATAGTCAACAGGGTCGCAAGAAGCGTGTGGAAAAACCAAGGCGCAAAATAACTGCCCATGAACTGAGAAAAGTCAAGCGTGCAGCTGCCAAGATGCCACTTGCCACCAGTTTGGCCCTATTTCAGAGCTGCAACATCACTGGAGTGCCCAAAAGCACAAGGTGTGCAATACTCAGAGACATGGCCAAGGTAAGAAAGACTGAAAGACGACCACCACTGAACAAGACACACAAGCTGAAACGTCAAGACTGGGCCAAGAAATATCTCAAGACTGATTTTTCTAAGGTTTTATGGACTGATGAAATGAGAGTGAGTCTTGATGGGCCAGATGGCTGGATTGGTAAAGGGCAGAGAGCTCCAGTCCGACTCAGACGCCAGCAAGGTGGAGTACTGGTTTGGGCTGGTGTCATCAAAGATGAGCTTGTGGGGCCTTTTTGGGTTGAGGATGGAGTCAAGCTCAACTCCCAGTCCTACTGCCAGTTTCTGGAAGACACCTTTTTCAAGCAGTGGTACAGGAAGAAGTCTGCAACGTAAGAAAAACATGATTTTCATGCAGGACAATGCTCCATCACACGCGTCCAAGTACTCCACAACGTGGCTGGCAAGAAAGGGTATAAAAGAAGACATGGCCTCCTTGTTCACCTGATCTGAACCCCATTGAGAACCTGTGGTCCATCATCAAATGTGAGATTTACAAGGAGGGAAAACAGTACACCTCTCTGAACAGTGTCTGGGAGGCTGTGGTTGCTGCTGCACGCAATGTTGATGGTGAACAGATCAAAACACTGACAGAATACATGGATGGCAGGCTTTTGAGTGTCCTTGCAAAGAAAGT
The DNA here is from genome assembly GCF_014858855.1 of Bufo gargarizans. Lineage (NCBI taxonomy): Eukaryota > Metazoa > Chordata > Amphibia > Anura > Bufonidae > Bufo > Bufo gargarizans. The sequence continues at coordinate 328,404,240 of NC_058080.1, read as the reverse complement.
TGGCTATATTGGTCACTGATTTGTTTTTGTTTTGTTTTTGAATGTCAGAAATGTATATTTGTGAATGTTGAGATGTTATATTGGTTTCACTGGTAAAAAAAAATAATTGAAATGGGTATATATTTGTTTTTTGTTAAGTTGCCTAATAATTATGTACAGTAATAGTCACCTGCACACACAGATATCCCCCTAAAATAGCTAAAACTAAAAACAAACTAAAAACTACTTCCAAAAATATTCAGCTTTGATATTAATGAGTTTTTTGGGTTCATTGAGAACATGGTTGTTGTTCAATAATAAAATTAATCCTCAAAAATACAACTTAATAATTCTGCACTCCCTGTATATATATGAAAAAAAAAAAAAAAAGCAGACTGATGTACCAGCCCTGAAAAGGGCTTTTTGGGGTGCTGTCTGGATGCTGTCCTTACAGCAGATGAGTCTGTGGACACAGAACAATGCCCTAGCTAACGCTTTCCCTATTGAATCAGCAGCAGCTACACTCTCCCTCCTCTCTCTGTGAATGCAGATTCCGAATGAATCTAAAATGGATGCTGTCCAGGAGGTGGGAAGGTCTGAGAGGGAGGGTCTGCTGCTGATTGGCTGGAATGTGTCTGCTGACTGTGAGGTAGAGGGTCAAAGTTTACTCAATGATGATGTATAGTAGGGGGTGGACCTAACATCGCATATGTTCGCCCGCAGCGGCGAACGCGAACAAGCTATGTTCACCGGGAACTATTCGCCGGCGAATAGTTCAGGACATCACTACCTAGCAGGTCACATGGGTCACTTATAAAGGTATTTTATTCTTGATAAGCAGCATGCATATAGGAACAATACATACAGTATTAAACAATAAAGTGCTTGTGCAAGTAAACATATACCATAGGTATGTCAATCCTATAGTAGCCACATCAATCACAGTACAATAGTGTTATAACATCATACCAGCCACGTGCACTGGTCTTAACTGCACCTTGTAAACCCCTCCCCTTCACCCCATTTATTTAAGTTACTTAGAATAGCCTTTTCTGCATTGCTTTGGTACTTATTTTTCTATGTTTAAGCTGTTTGGCAGGATATTTAACTTGTTTTGGCAGATCCGAAATCCTCCAGATGTCAAAAGTAATATGCTATCTGGATTGCGACAGCACAGCCAGGGATATTATGTGATGTGATTTTGGTCTGCTTGTGTTGATATAAGTCATGCAGCTCTCTGTAAAACAGATTTTCACAGCTAAGGAGTGATAGAGAACAGCATTTATATATTTTAAAACTGAGTGAATATCCTTAATTTCTGTAGTGTAAAGATGTTTGTTGCCATGTGCTGCAAGCCCGTGAGGAAGCAGAGTGAAGGATGAGAGTGGCTCTGGCTGCAAAAGTCTATCACAGTGGCTTCCTTAGGGCCAGGGCAATGAAAGGAGGTGTCACGAACCAGCGGGTGTGAACCCACTGTGCCACGTGTCCTACCTCCTCTAAGGGTGTTGTCTAAGTGAACCCCTCAATCTTCACAGTACCACTGATGGTGGGGATAGACTCCCGAGAGGAACACCAGGTTGCTACCTCTTGAGGAGGATAGGCACACGAGGCAGCTAGTCCAGGCGGACCAGGATGTACCTGAGAAAGATACCAGAGGTACAGGCATTTTCAGCAGGCTGAGTAACAGTGCAGGATCAAAGGATAAGGCAGAGGTTAAGTCAGACAGGCAATAGGTCAGGGCAGGCGGCACAGGTACAGGTCAGGCAATCTGGATCGGCAGAAGAAGAGTCAATGCAAGCAGGCAGGGATCAAACAGGTAGCAGAGTCCAGGAATACAAGTACGAGTCAGGAACACAGGCGCACAAGCGGATATCAGGACCCAAGAACCTTGACACTGAGGCAACTGGAAAGGTGGCTGAGACACTTATATATGTGCAGGAGCACTAGGATTGGTCAGAGAGTTCACATGACCTAACCCATAAAGCACAGGAAGTGACGAGCGTTGGCCCTTACCGAAGTGCTGCAGGAAACAAGCAGCAAGCTGAGAGGAAACTGTGGGGCGGATCCCAGAACAACAGTGCCTACACAGACAGAGCCCAGGACTGCAGCGGTAAACACAGCACCCAGGACCACGGCGGTAAGCAGTGGCGCACAGCACCCGCTGTTACAGTACCCCCCCTCCCCCATACACCCACTATTGTTCAGTCCACGACGATACAGAAAGCTTTTTATCAAGTTCGGAGCATGAATGCTCTCTTCTGGTTCCCAACACCTCTCCTCAGGACCAAAGCCCTTCAAATCCACAAGCTAGTAGGTCTTCTTGCCATGCTTCTTGAAGTCAAGGATGTCTTTGACCTCAAATATCTTGTCAGAATCTTCAAATACTGGAGTTTGAGTAGAAGGAGCCATCAAGAAGGACTACTGCTTTTAATAAGGACACGTGGAAGGCATAAGGACTACTCAAAGAGACAGGCAGACGCAACTTATATGTCACTTCGTTGATCCTCCTCAATACTTTAAAGGGTCCAAAGAACCTACGAGAAAACTTGAAAAATCCCTACAAGAGGAATCTGCAGCTGGTACCCCAGAAGATTTAGGAACAGGGAGAGGAGTACGAGGGTGTTGTCCATAAACGACAAAGAATAGAGAAGATCCAGAAGACTCACTAGAGTGGTTGTTATAGGAGATTTCAGCCCAAGGTAGCAATTGTACCCAGTTGTCGTGTTGGGCTGAAACAAAATGCCAGAGATAATTCGCTAATATTAAAATGACCCACTGTACTTGCCCGTTGGTCTGGGGATGATAACCGGAAGAGAAGTCCAGCTCAATTAGGAGCAGCCAGCAAAGAGCTCTCCAGAGCTTAGAGGTAAACTGGACTCTGTGATCGGAAACAATATGCCAAGGTAGACCATGCAAGCAGAATATGTGTCTCACAAACAGTTTAGCAAGTTCAGCAGCTGAGGGCAGTCCAGCCAAACGAACGAACTGTGCCATCTTGGAGAAGCGGTGCACAACCACCCAGATAGCTGTACATCAGGCAGAAGAGCGCAGATCTGTAAAAAAGTCCATGGCAATGTGTTGCCATGGGGCATCAGGAGCAGGAAGTGGTAAAAACAGCCCCAGTGGTTTGGTCCTGGAGACTTTATTCTGAGCACAGACTGTGCAGGCAGAGACATAATCACGCACATCCTTAGACAGTGGAGGCCACCAGTAGTGGTGAGACAAAAGTTCTGTGGTTTTGCGGATCCCTGGGTGACCAGTCAGTTTTGAGTTGTGCACCTGTCATGGATGATGTTGCAGATAGCTGGATAGCTGGAGTCAGGGTCACCTAGAATCAAGACAGTAAGGAAACACAAATAAAGAAAAAGACTTATCTTAGCAAACAGCAGCAGCAGCCTCCAGCAGTGAACACCTTATCCAGGAAGTAGTATAAACCGCAAAGTGAGGCAGTATGGGAGGGAATATAAAGGGAGAAAATTAGTCTAAATAGGTGATAGCTGGGAGAAGGAAAGATGACAAAGTGAAAGCAAAACAAAGAACGTCACGCAAGAGGTAGAGAAGAATGTCTGCCAGATCTTCTCACAGAACTGGCGGTGACAGCACCCCAAGCTAGAATAGGTTTTGTCTTGGCAGATGGCACAAATGTTTTCCCGGGAGGGATGTTTTTTACCAGGACAGGAGTCACTGTGATCAAGCGAGCAGGATCTACAATGTACTGGGGCTCCTCCTGCTGGTCGGGATGACAAAGACAGAGCATCTGCCTTGATGTTCTTCTCAGGATTTGGTACTTCTGCAATAAATACGTGTCTATTTACTATTACTATCTGGACTGGATTCTTGCGCCCTGGGATATTTTATCTATTTATATCTGTATCTTGATGTTCTTCTCGGCCGGGGCGAAAGTGAAGCTCTAAATCAAAACGGGAGAAGAAGAGTGCCCATCTGGCTTGGCAACGGTTCATATGCTGGGCCGTCTGCAGATATGTAAGGTTCTTGTGGTCGGTGAAGCTTATCACTGGATGCTGGGCCCTCACTAGTAGATAACGCCACTTCTCCAAGGCAAGTTTTATGGCCAGAAGCTCTCTGTCTCCTATACATTAATTCCTCTCAGCCAGGGAGAAGAGCTTGGAGGAGAATCCACGTGTAAACATATTGCCCTTGGAACCTTTGTATAGTAAAACAGCACCGGCTCCTATGGAGGAGTCATCTACTTCAAAAAATAATTGGCGGGAGACATCGGGATGAGGCAGAACAGGTGCAGAAGCAAAGGACCTCTTTAATTAGATGAAGGCGGCCTCCGCCTCAGGAGTCCAGTCTCTGACATTCACCCCTTTCTTAGTAAGAGCGGAGATCGGAGATGTAAGAGATGAAAAATTCAGGATGAACTGACTATAGAAATTAGCAAATTCAAGGAGGTGCTGTATAGCACGAAGACCCTGTGGGCAGGGCCAGTCCATTACTGCATTAAATTGTTAAGGATCCATCTGCAACCTGGCATCCGAGATGATGTATCCGAGGAACGGTACGGTAGATTTTTCAAAGATGCATTTCTCGAGTTTGGCATAAAGTCGATTCTCTCTCAACCACTGCAAAACTAAAAGTACATGCTTCTGGTGAGTGGTCAAATCTGGAGAATAGATCATTATATCACACAGACATAGAGCAGGTCCTGGAAGATATCATTTACCAACTCCTGGAATACTGCGGGAGCATTGCACAGACCCAAGGGCATGACAAGATACTCATAGTGTCCATCATGAGTGTTGAAGGCAGTCTTCCATTTATCGCCCTTTTGAATGCTGAAAAGGTTGTATGCGCCGTGCAGGTAGAATATTGTGAAGACCATAGCTCCCCGAAACCTGTCAAAACGTTCAGAGATTAGCGGAAGAGGGTATCGATTCTTGACCGTGTCCTTATTCAGACCTCGATAGTTGATACAGAATCGTAAGGATCCATCTTTTTTCTGCACAAAGAAGAACCCGGCACTGACTGGTGAAGTAGATTTCCGGATAAACCCCCTCTTGAGATTCTCCTTGATGTAATCAGACATCGCTTGGGTCTTGGGAAGGGAGAGTGGGTAGACCCAACCACGAGGAGTAGTGGCACTAGGCAGAAGGTCAATCGGACAATCATATGGACGATGAGGAGGCAGGGTCTCAGCCTCTTTCTTACTAAAGACATCAGCAAAACTGGAATACTGCTGCAGAAGTCCACGCAAGTCTACAGGTATAGTAGTCGAGGAAGCAGGTTGGACCTCTGATAAGCATGTGGACTGACAGGATGATCCCCAACGCAGAATCTGACTGTAGTTGCAGTCCACAACTGGCATGTGCTGACGCAGCCAGGGAAGACCAAGAATAACTGGATTCACGCATGCTGGCAGCCCATAGAAGGAGATCATCTCTGAATGGAACCCCTATTTGCAACTTAAGGGGCATAGTAACAGAAAGCACAGGTTCAGGAAGTGGCAGTCCATTTATGGAAGCCACAGACAGAGGCCTTTTTAGACGGATGGTAGGTAGCCGGTACCGATGGACCAGAGCTTGCTGAATGAAGTTTTTGGCTGACCCAGAGTCCAAGAATGCAGGCACAGACAGTGTGACTCCTTTGTGAGAGAGAGTTACCGGAACTGAAAGTTTTGGAGAGGACTTTTCCTTGTCTAGGACTTCCTGGCTTCTGTGGACAATTACGCACAAAGTGTGCCTTGCTTCCACAATACAGACACAGGTTCTCTGCTTTGCGCCTCATCAGACAGCAGGGACACAATGAAGGCAACCTTGGACCGCTCAGTGGGAAATTTCTGCCCATGCAACTCAAAGTGGATCAGTCACTGGTTCAGGAATCCATGCCAGGTTTTTGGATCTCCACCATAGCGGGATGGCAGAGGTAGTGGCCTGATGTTTGCTCTTACGCCTCACTTTATGTAACAATTCCTGAATGACAGGCTTGGGGTGACCAATGGGGTCAATGGCTTCGGTGTACTGTCACGAACCAGCGGGTGTGAACCCACTGTGCCACGTGTCCTACCAACACTAAGGGCATTGTCTAAGTGAACCCCTCGATCTTCACAGTACCACTGATGGTGGGGATAGACTTTCCCTAGGGGAACACCAGGTCGCTACCTCTTCAGGAGGATAGGCAGCAGGCTGAGTCATAACCAGGAGCAACAGTGCAGGACCAAAGGATGAGGCAGAGGCGAAGTCAGACAGGCAATAAGTCAGGGCAGGCAGCACAGGTACAGGTTAGGCAATCCGGATCGGCAAAAGGAGAGCCAATGCAAGCAGGCAGAGCTCAAACAGGTAGCAAAGTCCAGGAATACAAGCAAAAGTCAGGAACGCAAGCGGATATCAGGAACCTTAGTAGGACACAAGGACCTTGACACTGAGGCAACTGGGAAGGGGATTGAGCCACTTATATATGTGCAGGAGCGCCTGAAGCCTGCGCTCATGAGTAGGGATGAGCGAACCCGAACTGTATAGTTCGGGTTCGTACCGAATTTTGGGGTGTCCGTGACACGGACCCGAACCCGGACATTTTCGTAAAAGTTCGGGTTCGGGTTCGGTGTTCGTCGCTTTCTTGGCGCTTTTTGAAAGGCTGCAAAGCAGCCAATCAACAAGCGTCATACTACTTGCCCCAAGAGGCCGTCACAGCCATGCCTACTATTGGCATGGCTGTAATTGGCCAGAGCACCATGTGACCCAGCCTCTATTTAAGCTGGAGTCACATAGCGCCGCCCGTCACTCTGCTCTGATTAGCGTAGGGAGAGGTTGCCGCTGCGACAGTAGGGCGAGATTAGGCTGATTAACTCCTCCAAAAGACTCCATCCAGTGATTGATCTGCAGCTGTGGATGATTTAACTGCTGCTATTGAATTGCTCACTGTTTTTAGGCTGCCCAGAGCGTTTTTCAGTCACTTTTTTCTGGGGTGATCGGCGGCCATTTTGTGTCTTGTGTTGCGCCAGCACAAGCTGCCACCAAGTGCATTTAACCCTCAATGGTGTGGTTGTTTTTTGGCTAAATCCTACATCAGGGTGAAGATGTCACACCAAGTGCATTTAACCAGCAATAGTCTGTATATTTTTGGGCCATATACTACATCAGGGGCAAGCTGTCACCAAGTGCATTTAACCCTCAATGGTGTGGTTGTTTTTTGGCTAAAGCCTACATCAGGGTGAAGCTGTCACACCAAGTGCATTTAACCAGCAATAGTCATTTTTTTTTTTTGGCCATATACTACATCAGGGGCAAGCTGCGCCTGTCACCAAGTGCATTTAACCCTCAGTAGTGTGGTTGGTCAAGCTGTCACACAAAGTGCATTTAACCATCAATAGTGTGATTATTTTTGGCCATATCCCAGTCTAATTCTGTCAGTAAACGTATACCTGTCACCTAGCGCCTAAATACTAGGCCTCAAGTTTATATCCAGCTAAATCTGTCGTTACTGGTGTGGCTGGTCAAGTTATTTAGTGTCCGTCAAAGCACAGTTTTTGTTCTGGGTTGAAATACAATTCCCAATTTAGCAATTTCCTAATTTAGTGGTTTCTGCTGTATCACAGCTATTTGAAATCTATCCCTAAAAGGGTATATAATATTCAAAGTGCACATAGGGTCATTCTGAATAACTTCACACACACGCTACTGTGCATTTCCAAGTCTAATTCTGTCAGTAAACCTATACCTGTCACCCAGCGCCTAAATACTAGGCCTCAAATTTATATCCAGCTAAATCTGTCGTTACTTCTGTACTGTTGTGGCTGGTCAAGTTATTTAGTGTCCGTCAAAGCACATTTTTTGTTCTGGGTTGAAATACAATTCCCAATTTAGCAATTTCCTAATTTAGTGGTTTCTGCTGTATCAGGCCTACTTTAAATTTATCCCTAAAAGGGTATATCAGAATCAAGGTGCTGATAGGGTCATTCTCAATAACTTCACACACACGCTACTGTGCATATCCCAGTCTAATTCTGTCCGTAAAACGTATACCTGTCACCCAGCGCCTAAATACTAGGCCTCAAATTTATAGTCAGCTAAATCTGTGGTTACTGCTGTGCCTGTATTAGTGTAATACGGTACCTAAATAGATAGCCAGATAGTGTTAGGTGTCTGTAAAAAAAGGCCTGAATTTAAATTCAATACGTTGGGCCAAATAATATTTTTGTTGTTGTGGTGAACGATAACAATGAGGAAAACATCTAGTAAGGGACGCGGACGTGGACATGGTAGTGGTGGTGTTAGTGGACCCTCTTGTGCTGGGAAAGGACGTGGCCGTTCTGCCACATCCACACGTCCTAGTGTACTAACTACCTCAGGTCCCAGTAGCCGCCAGACTTTACAGCGTAACTTCAGCCTTCCCGCTCACAGCCTCATATGCAACGTACCCACCAGGTGGAACTCCACCTTACACATGCTGGACAGATTGTGCGAGCAGCAGCAGGCCATAGTGGAGTTTCAGCTGCAGCACGCATGGGTCAGTTGCACTGCGGAACAGCACCACTTCACCACCAATGACTGGGCCTCCATGCGAGACCTGTGTGCCCTGTTGCGCTGTTTCGAGTACTCCACCAACATGGCCAGTGGAGATGACGCCGTTATCAGCGTTACAATACCACTTCTATGTCTCCTTGAGAAAACACTTAGGGCGATGATGGAAGAGGAGGTGGCCCAGGAGGAGGAAGAAGAGGGGTAATTTTTAGCACTTTCAGGCCAGTCTCTTCGAAGTGACTCAGAGGGATGTTTTTTGCAACAGCAGAGGCCAGGTACAAATGTGGCCAGCCAGGGCCCACTACTGGAGGACGAGGATGAGGAGGAGGTGGAGGAGGATGAGGATGAAGAATGTTCACAGCGGGGTGGCACCCAATGCAGCTCGGGCCCATCACTGGTGCGTGGCTGGGTGGAAACGCAGGACGATGACGATACGCCTCCCACAGAGGACAGCTTGTCCTTACCCCTGGGCAGCCTGGCACACATGAGCGACTACATGCTGCAGTGCCTGCGCAACGACAGCAGAGTTGCCCACATTTTAATGTGTGCGGACTACTGGGTTGCCACCCTGCTGGATCCACGGTACAAAGACAATGTGCCCACCTTACTTTCTGCACTGGAGCGTGATAGGAAGATGCGCGAGTACAAGCGCATATTGGTAGATGCGCTACTGAGAGCATTCCCAAATGTCACAGGGGAACAAGTGGAAACCCAAGGCGAAGGCAGAGGAGGAGCAAGAGGTCGCTAACACAGCTGTGTCACGGCCAGCTCCTCTGAGGGCAGGGTTAGCATGGCAGAGATGTGGAAAAGTTTTGTCAACTTGCCACAGCTAACTGCACCACCACCTGATACGCAACGTGTTAGCAGGAGGCAACATTTCACTAACATGGTGGAACAGTACGTGTGCACACCCCTCCACGTACTGACTGATGGTTCGGCCCCATTCAACTTCTGGGTCTCCAAATTGTCCACGTGGCCAGAGCTAGCCTTTTATGCCTTGGAGGTGCTGGCCTGCCCGGCGGCCAGCGTTTTGTGTGAACGTGTATTCAGGGGGCGTCATTACAGACAAACGCAGTTGCCTGTGTACAGCCAATGTGGACAAGCTGACGTTCATAAAAATGAACCAGGCATGGATCCCACAGGACCTGTACATCCCTTGTGCAGATTAGACATTAACTAGCTCTCCTTAACCATATATTATTGTACTCCAGGGCATTTCCTCATTCAATCCTATTTTTATTTTCATTTTACCATTATATTGCGGGGCAACCCAAAGTTGAATGAACCTCTCCTCTGTCTGGGAGTCGGGGCCTAAAAATATCTGACAGTGGCCTGTTCCAGTGTTGGGTGACGTGAAGCATGATTCTCTGCTGTGACATGAAGCCTGAATCTCTGCTATGGGACCTCTTTCCTCTGTCTGGGTGCCGGGGCCTAAATATATGACAATGGACTGTTCCAGTTTTGGCTGACGTGAAGCCTGATTCTCTGCTATGACATGAAGACTGATTCTCTGCTGACATGAAGCCTGAATCTCTGTTATGGGACCTCTCTCTTCTGTCTGGGTGCCGGGGCCTAAATATATGACAATGGACTGTTCCAGTTTTGGCTGACGTGAAGCCTGATTCTCTGCTATGACGTGAAGACTGATTCTCTGCTATGACATGAAGACTGATTCTCTGCTGACATGAAGCCTGAATCTCTGTTATGGGACCTCTCTCCTCTGTCTGTTTGCCGGGGCCTAAATATATGACAATGGACTGTTCCAGTTTTGGCTGACGTGAAGCCTGATTCTCTGCTGACATGAAGCCTGAATCTCTGCTATGGGACCTCTCTCCTCTGTCTGGGTGCCGGGGCCTAAATATATGACAATGGACTGTTCCAGTTTTGGCTGACGTGAAGCCTGATTCTCTGCTATGACATGAAGACTGATTCTCTGCTGACATGAAGCCTGAATCTCTGTTATGGGACCTCTCTCCTCTGTCTGGGTGCCGGGGTCTAAATATCTGACAGTGGCCTGTTCCAGTGGTGGGTGACATGAAGCCTGATTCTCTGCTATGGGACCTCTCTCCAATTGATATTGGTTAATTTTTATTTATTTTATTTTTATTTTTATTCATTTCCCTATCCATATTTGTTTGCAGGGGATTTAACTACATTTTGCTGCCTTTTGCAGCCCTCTAGCCATTTCCTGGGCTGTTTTACAGCCTTTTTAGTCCTGAAAAGTTTGGGTCCCCATTGACTTCAATGGGGTTCAGGTTCGGGACAAAGTTCGGGTCGGGTTCGGATACCGAACCCGAACATTTCCGGGAAGTTCGGCCGAACTTCTCGAACCCGAACATCCAGGTGTTCGCTCAACTCTACTTACTAACTATTGGCCCATACTGCTCTCAGATAATGATTTGCGGGCGACACTTCGGGACTATCCCCAGGTTACATGGCGACGTTCCAAAAATCTGGGTGATATGCTTATTAACAGCCACTATGGAGCAAGGGTCCTAAATGGGGCTCCTATTCATGTAACAACTGCCAGGCGTGTAGATACATGGTTTGGACCTCTACATTTATGGACTCTGAGGGTGTACGGGATTACTATATTGTACACCATATCACATGCAGAACTGTATCTGTGATATACCTGATTACATGTCCCTGCAATCTCCTGTATGTTGGGATGACCACCAGGGAGTTGCGTGTAAGGGTATTTGAACATGCAAGTAAGATCCGCCCAGCAGCTACCACCAAGTATGAGAAGTTGACCCAATTTCAACCTATAGCCCTACATTTTAGGGATAAACACAATTGTAATCCCCGATATTTACAGGTTACAGGCATAGACAGGGTAAAAAAAGCAATTTTTTGTCATCTTACGTCACAAAAAGTGTAATAGCAAGCGATCAAAAAGTCATATGCACCCCAAAATAGTGCAAATCAAACCGTCATCTCATCCCGCAAAAAATGAGACCCTACTTAAGATAATCGCCCAAAAACTGAAAAAACAATGGCTCTTAGACTATGGAGACACTAAAACATTTTTTTTGTTTTAAAAATGAAATCATTGTGTAAAACGTACATAAATAAAAAAAATTGTATACATATTAGGTATCGCCGCGTCCGTGACAACCTGCTCTATAAAATTACCACATGATCTAACCTGTCAGATGAATGTTGTAAATAACAAAAAAAAAAAACGCTGCCAAAAAAGCTATTTCTTGTTACCTTGCCGCACAAAAAGTGCGACCACATATGGGGTGTTTCTGTAAACTACAGAATCAGGGCCATAAATAATGAGTTTTGTTTGGCTGTTAACCCTTGCTTTGTAACTGGAAAAAAAAAAATTAAAATGGAAAATCTGCCAAAAAAGTTAAATTTTGAAATTGTATCTCTATTTTCCATTAAATCTTGTGCAACACCTAAAGGGTTAACAAAGTTTGTAAAATCAGTTTTGAATACCTTGAGGGGTGTAGTTTCTTAGATGGGGTCACTTTTATGGAGTTTATAATCTGGGGGTGCATCAGGGGGGCTTCAAATGGGACTTGGTGTAAAAAAAAACGGTCCGTAAAAATCTGCCCTCCAAAAAACAAACGGCGCACCTTTCCCTCTACGCCCCGCTGTGTGGCCGTACAGTAGTTTACGACCACATATGGGGTGTTTCTGTAAACAGCAGAGTCAGGGCAATAAAGATACAGTCTTGTTTGGCTGTTAACCCTTGCTTTGTTAGTGGAAAAAATGGGTTAAAATGGAAAATTAGGCAAAAAAATGAAATTCTCAAATTTCATCGCCATTTGCCAATAACTCTTGTGCAACACCTAAAGTGTTAACGACGTATGTAAAATCAGTTTTGAATACCTTGAGGGGTGTAGTTTCTTAGATGGGGTCACTTTTAGGGAGTTTCTCCTCTAGGGGTGCATCAGGGGGCTTCAAATGGGACATGGTGTAAATAAACCAGTCCATAAAAATCAGCCTTCCAAAAACCAAACGGCGCACCTTTCACTCTACGCCCCGCTGTGTGGCCGTACAGTAGTTTACGGCCACATATTGGGTATTTTTGTAAACGGCAGAGTCAGGGCAATAAAGATACAGTCTTGTTTGGCTGTTAACCCTTGCCTTGTTAGTGGAAAAAATGGGTTAAAATGAAAAATTAGACAAAAAAATAAAATTCTCAAATTTCCTCCCCATTTGCCAATAACTCTTGTGCAACACCTAAAGGGTTAACAACATATTCAAAATCAGTTTTGAATACCTTGAGGGGTGTAGTTTCTTAGATGGGGTCATTTTTGGGTGGTTTCTATTATGTAAGCCTCGCAAAGTGACTTGAGACCTGAGCTGGTCCCTAAAAATTGAGTTTTTGTAAATTTCTGAAAAATTTCAAGATTTGCTTCTAAACTTCTAAGCCTTATAACATCCCCAAAAAATAAAATATCATTCCCAAAATAATTCAAACATGAAGTAGACATATGGGGAATGTAAAGTTATCACAATTTTTGGGGGTATTACTATGTATTACAGAAGTAGAGAAACTGGAACTTTGAAATTTGCAAATTTTTCAAAATTTTTGTTAAATTAGGTATTTTTTGGTGCAAAAATACTGGTTTAGTTTACCGGTAAATCCTTTTCCAGGAGTCCGACATGACAGCACCCATGGAGGTTGTCCTATTGGTCTCTGTAGGGACAGGAAGCGAGAGAGATTAAAAGGCCCCCTCCCCTCCCACTCTCCAGTGTTCTTTCAAATTACTACACCGGATAGGATCCAACACCTTTATTAATACAATGTTATATTCAGGGCCGGCGCTACCATAAGGCAGACCAAGCGGCTGCCTTAGGGCGCGCCCTGCGCAGGGCGGAAAAATGAATGCCCTTCTTTTTTTTTTTTTTATAACTTTATTGAATTTGTGCCGCAGCGCCGCCGCCTTGCGCCCGCCCCCAGCCTGCGTGTGTCGGCCGCTCAGAGTCACGGCAACACACCGGTCACATGTGCTCAGCCTGCCATGGGGGCCTGACTGGTAGTAAGCTGCGCCGCCGGCGGGTATGGCAGGGACTAATAGGCGAGGCTCGAGCTGACTGATTGTGTTGTGTCTGACTCACACAGACACACACAGCCGTCAGCCAGATTAGACCACCAGACGCACTGGCAGCCAGCAGCAGCAGGAGTCAGGCAGGTCAGGAGTGGACTCAGGACTTAAGGTAGGTCACTTGAAGTTTGAACTGTTCCGAATTGAATGTATTGTATATAATAATTAATATGATCATTTAAAATTATTTCAAAATCATAAAATGAGGCCATAAGTGCTAGTCTAGTGCCAGAGCAGAGGCGCTCAGGCTTTTAGCACGGCATTCAATTATGTGTTTTAAAAAAGTAATTACAAAACAACAATCATTAATATTGGCCCCCCCCCAATATTAATGATTGTTGTTTTGTAATTACTTTTTTTAAACACATCATTGAATGCCGTGCTAAAAGCCTGAGCGCCTCTGCTCTGGCACTAGTTTGTGTGACCGTGACATGATGGAGGGAGGGGGTACAATGTAAATGTCTGTACAGTTGTACAGTACTCTGAGTATGTGACATGGGAATGGGGCCAGGCCGCCAGGAAGGGTCGGCTGGGGGGGGCGGGTTAAAATGTGACACAGTAAGGGGTAACGATGTGATCATGGATGGCGCCAGGGCTGTCCGGGCTGGGGAGGGATTAAGTGCAATGGGGGGGAGAAATGTGACACAATAGTCTATTGTGTCACATTTCTCCCCCCCCCCCCATGGCACATCATTCCCCCGCCTGGACGTCCCTGGCCCCATCCATGATCATATTATTACCCCCTATTGTCAATAGGCCGGGGCGGGGGGGGGGGGAATGTGACACAATAGGGGGTGCTCATGGGATGGGGCCAGGTCCGGACGGGGGGGGGGCGATGTGCCATGGGGGGGGGGGGGGGGCGCCAAAATGTAGCTTCGCTTGTGTTGGCAAAAATCCTTGCACCGGCCCTGGTTATATTCACACTGCTTATAAGGCTGGAACCAGCATAACAGGGAGGGTAGTACAGGGTGCTGTCATGTCGGACTCCTGGAAAAGGATTTACCGGTAAACTAAACCAGTATTTCCAGGACGTCCCTCCATGACAGCACCCATGGAGAACTAACAACTGAATCTCCTAGGGGGGGACTACTGCCTGAAGGACTTTTCGCCCAAAGGCCAAGTCCTGTCCGGCCAATACATCAAGCCTATAATGCTTAGCAAAAGTCAGGAAGTTAGACCAGGTTGCAGCCTTGCAAATCTGGTCAACTGTAGCGTCGGCCCTTTCAGCCCAGGAAGTTGCCATCGCTCTCGTGGAATGTGCCTTCAGATTTAAGGGGCAGGACATTTCCTGCAGTCTGTATGCTTCTCTGATGGTGTCCTTAATCCACCGTGCCAGCGTCTGTTTTGATGCTTTCAAGCCTCTATTCTTCCCACCGAACTGGATGAACAGATTACTTGATCTCCTCCAGGAACTGGTTCTGTCCAGATAGGCTAGGATTGTTCTTCTAACGTCCAGCCTCTGGAATCTTTCCTCCTGTATATTTTTGGGAAAGGAACAAAATGAAGGGAGTGTTAGCTCCTGTTCTCTATGGAAAGTAGAGACCACCTTGGGAAGAAAAGCTGGATCCGGCCTCAAGATTATGCGGTCATCCAGAATCCTTAGATAAGGTTGTTTAATTGATAAGGCCTGGATTTCCCCTATCCTGCGGGCTGTGGTTATAGCCAGAAGGAACACCGCTTTTAGAGACAGAAATTTTTCGGATATCTGCCCAATCGGCTCAAAAGGAGGATCGCATAACCCTTCTAAAACTATGTTTAGACTCCAGGGGGGGACCGACTGTCTCAAGGTGGGTCTCAATCTAGAAGCTGCTCTTAGAAAGCTTTTAATCCACCTATGGTCTGCAAGGGGACTATCGAGACAACAGCTGAGAGCCGAAACCTGTACTTTGAGTGTGCTGGGTTTCAGACCTGCATCAAACCCCTCCTGAAGGAACTCTAAAATACAACCCACCGTGGGGGATCCGGAATCTGTATGGTTCTGTGACAACCAGGATGAGAACTTCTTCCAGATCTTGTTGTATATTGCTCTTGTGACAGGTTTGCGGCAGCTCTGTAAAGTTGAAATTACCTTGTCCGAGAGCCCTTTATTCCTTAAGGTCTGCCTCTCAGGATCCATGCTGTAAGGTTCAGTTTGTCCAGGTTGGGGTGAAACAGAGGACCTTGCGATAGAAGATCCTGTCTTTTTGGAAGGGATATTGGATCCCTGATGGACATGGTCTTTAGAACCGAAAACCAGGCTCTCTTGGGCCAAGCTGGGGCTATCAAAATCAGCGTGGATGAGCACCCTCTCAATTTCTTCAGGATCTGCGGTATGAGGAGAAGTGGGGGAAAGGCGTAGGCTAGACTCATGTCCCAAGGTTGGGAAAGAGCATCCACCGCCAGTGGTCCTCCTCTTGGGTCTAGCGAGAAGAAATAGTCCAGCTGAGTATTTCTGCTGGACGTGAATAAATCCACCTGAGGTCTCCCCCACTGCTGGCAAATCAACTGGAATACCTCCTGGTTCAATTTCCATTCCCCTGGCCTGACTAACTGTCGGCTGAGAAAGTCCGCTGTGCGATTGAGAGATCCTTTCAGGTGTGTGGCTGAAATGGATAAGATCTTTTCCTCTGACCAGCTGAAGATGAGATCCGCTAGCTGCTGGAGATGAGGATTCTTCGTCCCCCCTTGTCTCTTTATGTAGCAAACAGTTGTTATGTTGTCTGATAGTACTCGGACATGATGACCTATGAGGAGATGTTCTGCCGCCCTCAGGGACTCCCAGACCGCTTTTAACTCCCGGTAGTTTGAGGATCGTAGGGCGTCTGTATTGGACCAACTGCCCTGAAAGAACTGATCCTCTACGTGAGCCCCCCAACCCTGGCTGCTTGCGTCCGTGGTTAACGTTCTGAGTGGTAACGTGTTCCAGAAAATCCCCCGGGACAGGTTTTCTGCTAACAACCACCAGGAGAGGGAGCTTACTGCCCTGTCTAAAAGAGATATCCTGGCGTTCAGAGATCTGTGGTCCTTGTCCCAAGAAGAGAGGACTTCCGCCTGGAGAGTTCTTGAATGGAACTGGGCCCAAGGAACTGTTGTGATGCATGAGGTCATCAGACCTAGGACCTGCATGGCTTCCCGTAGAGTCCATTTTTTCTTTAGTTTGAAGGCTCTTATTCTTTCCCTTATACTGACCTGCTTGTCCTGGGGAAGAAGAGAATATTGGGTCACGGAGTTTAGGAGGGTTCCTAGGAACTTCTTTTGTGTTGCTGGATGTAGGTCTGATTTCTCCAGGTTTATTTTCCATCCTAGACGTGTGAGCAAAGATAGAGTCCTTTCTTTGTGAAGCTCTAACTCCTCCTCTGAGTCTGCCACAAGCAGAAAATCGTCTAGGTAGGGAATTATAGTTACCTGTCTCTGTCTTAGATAGGCAACTATCTCCGCCACTACCTTTGTAAAGATGCGTGGGGCTGATGAGATCCCAAACGGGAGACATTGGAACTGGAAATGCATAATCCTGCCGTCTTTCTTGATTGCGAACCTCAAGTATTGTTGGTATTGAGGGTGAATGGGGACGTGGTAATAAGCGTCCTTTAGATCCAGGGTGCATAGGAACGCCCCTGGGCTTATCAACGGAATTGCGGATTTTATTGATTCCATCTTGAAGTGGTGATGTGTTATCCATTTGTTTAGGAATTTCAGGTTGATGATGGTTCTCTTGGAGCCATCCGGTTTGGTTATGAGGAGGAGTTTTGAATAGTGACCCTTGAATTCTTCTGAAGGAGGGACTTGTACTATTGCGCCCAAACTCTGAAGTTTTTGGATGTCCGCCAGAAGTTGATTCTGCAGGGAGGTCGACTGAAATATTGTGGCCTGAAAAAGATGAGGAGGGGGAAGGCGAAACTCTATCTTGAACCCTTTCTGGATGGATTCCAGGATGTATTGGTTCTTGGTTATCCGGGTCCATTCTTCCCAAAAGAACTGGAGTCTGCCCCCTACTGGTCTGGCGTCATTGTTTCTCAGGCTTGGAGTTGGGATTAAAAAGGAAACCCCGACCTTTTCCTCCTTTGGGGTAGCTCCACCTTCCCGTCTTCCCTTTACCTCTGGGAGAGCCCTGGAAGCTGCTGGTCGTCTTACGAAAGGGCAAGGGTTTCTTGCCTTTTTCCTCCGGAAAACCTTTCTTTCTGTCCGCTGTTTTCTCCAGGATCTCGTCCAGTACCGGACCAAAGAGGTGAGAACCTTTAAGAGGTAAGGCGCATAATTTATTCTTGGAGGCTATATCCCCAGACCAGGATTTTAGCCACAGGGCTCTCCTTGCCGTATTTGTTAGGGAGTCTGTTTTTGCTGCAAACCTTATGGACTCTGCCGAGGCGTCTGCTACAAAGGATGCGGCCATCTTAAAGAGAGGCAGGGATGCCAGAATTTCTTCCTTAGGGGTGTCCCGCTTAAGATGTTCCTCCAGCTGGTTCACCCATAAACACAGAGATCTGGCCACGGAGGTAGCAGCAATATTGGTATTTATGCTGTTGGCCGAAACTTCCCATGCTCTTTTGAGCAAACCGTCGATCTTCCGATCCATTGGTTCCTTTAGCTGGGCTGAGTCTTCAAAGGGGAGAGTGGTTCTCTTTACCACCTTTGCCACTTGAATGTCAACTTTAGGAACTATATCCCACAGTTTTGTGTCCTCTGAGTTGAACAATAGTCTGTTCTTAAACTCCCGTGGAATGTACAATTTTCTATCGGCATCTGCCCACTCGTCTATGACTAGGTCCTTTAAGGTCTCGTTTACCGGGAACAACTTTTTCTTCTTAGCTTTTAAGCCGCCGAACATCTCGTCCTGTATCGAGCGAGTCTGTTCTTCCTCCTCTATATCCATTGTCTGCCTTACGGCCGACAGGAGGGGATCTAGATCTTCTTGTGAGAAGAGATATCTTCTCTGGTCGTCGGCCATATAAGACGAGCCCTGATCGTCATCCCCCTTTGAGGTTTCCCCTTCTGACAGATATAAACCTTCTTCCTCAGAATCTGACTCCCTAAGAACACGGGGTCTCTTGGGGGGAGGGGAGACGGCACAGGGTTTCTGTGCTATACTAGAGCTGGCCGCTTGGATCTCCTCCTTCACAATCACTCTCAGATCAGCCAAAAGGGAGGATTGTTCGTCTCTGAGAATCTTTGCCAGGCAGTCGCTACACAGGGCTTTTACATGTGCGTCCCCCAGTCTCTTTGAGCACAGAGCACATCTTCTGGGTTTCTTTTTGGGTTCTCCCAGCGTTTTAACCGTGGTGTCTTTCTCTCCCTGGTATGGAAGAGAGAGAGACCATTAGTCCAGTGCCAAGAAGAGAGAGAGGGACCGGAATACAAGCCTCACTACTTACATGACTCGGGTTAGGGATGTCTGCGCTAGTATCCATAGCTGACATCTGGACCTCCATACCACGCTTGGACAACAAACTGACACACAATTTATGTCCTACCTGGTCCACCCGTTGCCGCGTGGGGGGGACTCATTCAAACGAAGAGTCGACCCCCCCTTGCGTGCATTCCGCCGGGCTCAGCGTTCCCTGGGCGCCGCCATCTTTCTTCCGCCCATGTGACCCGCACTTCCGGTCACATGGGCTTGCACGTCAAATGGGAGGAGCGCCGAGCGCAGGAGCCGCAGCCGATCCCAGAGCTCCCGAACCCGGAAGAAGCGGCTTCGGCCCCCCGATACCGCGGCCCCCCACAGAGCTTGATGCGGAAAGGAAACAGGTATCGGGGGAAGCTAGGGGACCCCTACCCAGAGAGGTGCTAGCCCCAGGGCCCTCCAGAGCCTGAAGAGGAGAGGGAGACCCCCCGACCAGGCTCGGCCCTGAAATAGATTCCCAGAGTCGGGAAAGATTCTCTCTGCTCCGATCCCTGTAGGGACAGGAAGAACACTGGAGAGTGGGAGGGGAAGGGGCCTTTTAATCTCTCTCGCTTCCTGTCCCTACAGAGACCAATAGGACAACCTCCATGGGTGCTGTCATGGAGGGACGTCCTGGAAAAATAATTTTTTTGACTTCATTTTACCAGTGTCATGAAGTACAATATGTGACGAAAAAACAATCTCAGAATGGCTTGGATAAGTCAAAGCGTTTTAAAGTTATCAGCACTTAAAGTGACTCTGGTCAGATTTGCAAAAAATGGCCTGGTCCTAAGGTGTAAAAAGGCTGTGTCCTTAAGGGGTTAAATGACAGAAGTGAGAAATCTTGGGCACACATAGACCCCGTCCACTACTTCTCCAGACACTCTGTCACAGTGTGCATTGCTGAGTGGCTGTGCCTGACTTTATTGTACTCTATACCAAGTCAGAGCAGTGTAGTCTAGTTTATACACTGTGACTTGCTTTTGCAGATGAGAGCATACTGTGATTTATTTTTTCTCTTCCTTCTCTAGTGTGTTGCACAGGTGAGTAATTAGGGTGTAGCTATCTGATTAGGAGAAGTTAAATAGCCAGTCTTGAGGGCAGCTCAGTCGTTTGAATCCAGAGGGGAAAAAAGCTGTCTGGTTTGAGAGCTGCACTTATACAAGCAGACAGCGAGTTTGTGAGCGTTCGCCTGTTTGAGTTCAAGTGTGTGTTTGTATCAAGTGGGTGACTTTAGATTACGTGACTTGAGATTCAGGAACTTTAGGAGGTAAGTTAGATTCTTATCACTGCACCATATTGTATTTTTTCTCTTTTCTTGTGTAATCCCCATTTAGTATGTGTTCCATTATTGACAGCGCAGTCCAGTGCACATCTTGTCTAATGTATACCAGGAGAGCAGGGCAGGCCAGAGAGGTGCTGGTAGTGGGAGACTCAATTATTAGGGGAACAGATGGGGCGATCTGTCACAAAGACCTGGATCATCGAACGGTGTGTTGTCTTCCTGGCGCTCGAGTTCGACACATCGCGGATCGGGTTGACAGATTACTGGGAAGGTGCTGGAGAAGATCCAGCAGTCATGGTCTATATCGGAACCAATGACAAAGTTATAGGTAGGTGGAGCGTCCTTAAATATTTAGGGATTTTGGTCACAAGCTTAGGGCAAGGACCTTAAAGGTAGTGTTTTCCGAAATACTACCTGTACCATGAGCCGCACAAGAAAGGCAGCGGGAGATTAGGGAGGTCAACAAGTGGCTCAAGAACTGGTGTAGAAAAGAGGGGTTTGGGTTCCTGGAGAACTGGTCCGACTTCTGTCGGCTACAGGCTCCATCGTAGGAATGTGCTGCACCTCAATGGGGAAGGGGCAGCTGTATTGGGGGAGAAGATGGCTAGAAGGTTGTAGGAGTGTTTAAACTAGGGACTGGAGAGGGTAATTACGTTACAGGATGGGAAGACAGTGCAAATAGAGATCGGGGCAAGGTAATGGAACTGGGGGAGGAATGGAAGGAGCGACTAGAACAGTTCAGAAGGAAAGGTGTAGGGTAAAAAAAATATACATAAACCTCTTAATTGTATGTATACTAATGCCAGAAGCCTGACTAATAAAACTGAGGAACTGGAATTAGTGATGTGTGAGGAGGACTATGACATAGTGGGAATAACTGAGACATGGATGGATGATAGCTATGACTGGGCAGTTAATGTACAGGGTTACAGTCTTTTTAGAAAGGATCGCCAAAACTGAAGAGGGGGAGGGATCTACCTATATGTAAAGTCCTGTCTAAAGCCCACAGTCCGAAAAGATATAAGTGAGGGACATGAACATGTGGAGTCACTGTTGGTACAAATACATAGAGGCAAAAACAATAATAAATTACTAATAGGAGTTTATTATAAACCACCTAATATACCAGTGTCCACAAAAAATCTACTACTAAATGAGATAGACGAGGTGGCAGATCATAATGAGGTCGTTATTATGGGACACTACCCAGATATAGACTGGGAAACTGAAACCTGTATATCAAATAAAGGAAACAGGTTCTTGGCAATAACCAAAGACAATTGCCTTTCCCAACTGGTTCAGGACCCGACTAGAGGGATGGCCATACTGGACTTAGTATTAACCAATAGATCTGACAGAACAACAGATGTGCAGGTCGAGTACACCTGGGAAATAGTGACTATAAAGTAATAACCTTCCAATTATCATTCAAAAGAGTGTTTCTTGAGGGAGGAAAAAAAAATACCAAACTTCAAAAAAAGCTAAATTTAGCAAACTAAGAGAGGCCACAGGCCTAACGAACTGGGAAAAATACAGGCACAAAATGGTATATTTTTAAAAGCATCCTAAAATCTAATTGTGAGAGGTACATACCTTATCGGAATAAAAGATTAAGGAACAAGAGAAAAACAATGTGGATAAATAGAAATGTAAAGAAAGCAATAAATGACAAAAGTATATATCTGAAGGAGTCGGCCCTTTACAGAGTAATGAGGGGGGAGTTGCAGAAAGCGATGAGGAGAAAGCAAAGCTATTAAATATTTTTTTCTCCACTGTATTGACTAAGGAAAATAAACAGATTATACGCAGAATGTAACAGTAAATTCCCCATTAAAAGTGCCCTGTCTGACCCAGGAAGAAGTAAAGTTGCGTCTAAAAAAGAATAAAAATAGATAAAATCGCCAGGACCTGATGGCACAACCCCCCCACCCTCCCCATATCCTAAGACAATTAAGGAATGTCACAGCCAGACCCTTATTTCGGATATTTAAGGACTATATACTGACAGGGAGTGTTCCACAGGATTGGCACATGTGGTGCCAATATTCAAAAAGAGTCCAAAAACAGAGCCTGGAAACTATAGGCCGGTAAGTTTAACATCTGTCATGGGTAAACTGTTTGAAGGTTTTCTAAGAGATGCTATCTTGGAGTACCTCAATGAAAATAAGCAAATAACGCCATTTCAGCATGGCTTTATGAGGGATCGGTCATGTCAAACTAAGTTAATCAGTTTCTATGAGGAATCAATGGATGTCATATATCTGGACTTCTCCAAAGCATTTGACAGTGTACCGCATAAAAGGTTAGTATATAAAATGAGAATGCTCGGACTGGGAGAAAATGTCTTTATGTTGGTAAGTAACTGGCTCAGTGATAGAAAACAGAGGGTGGTTATTAACAGTATGCACTAAGATTGGGTTACTGTCACTAGTGGAGTACCTCAAGGGTCAGTATTGGGCCCTATTCACACCAATATATTTATTAATGATCTTGTAGAAGGCTTGCACAGTACAATTTTTGCAGATGACAAATATGTAAAATAATTAACACTGAAGAGGACAGTATACTGCTACAGAGGGATCTGGATAGATTGCAGGCTTGGGCAGAGAAGTGGCAGATGAGTTTTAACACTGACAAATGTAAGGTTATGCACATGGGAAGGAATAAAGCAAGTCACCAGTACATACTAAATGGTAAAACACTCGGTAACACTGCCATGGAAAAGGACCTAGGAAATTTGGTGAACAGCAAACTAAGCTGTAGAAACCAGTGTCAGGCAGCTGCTTCCAAGGCCAATAAGATAATGTGCTGCATCAAAAGGGGCATAGATGCCCGTGGTGAGAACATAGTCCTGCCACTTTACAAATCATTAGTCAGACCACACATTGAGTACTGTGTACAGTTCTGGTCTCCAGTGAACAAAGCAGACATAGCAGAGCTGGAGAGGGTCCAGCAGAGGGCAACTAAAGTAATAACTGGAATTGATGGACTACAGTAACCTGAAATATCAAAATTGGGGTTATTCATTTTAGAAAAAAGACGACTGAGGGGAGATCTAATATCTATGTATAAATAAATCAGGGGTCAGTACAGAGATCATCTATTTATCCCCAGGACTGTGACTGTGACGAGGGGACATCCTCTGCGTCTGGAGGAAAGAAGGTTTGTACACAAACATAGAAGAGGATTCTTTACGGTAAGAGCAGTGAGACTATGGAACTCTCTGACTGAGGAGGTGGTGATGGTGAGTACAATAAAGGAATTCAAGAGGGGCCTGGACGTATTTCTGGAGTGTAATAATATTACAGGCTATAGCTACTAGAGAGGGGTTGTTGATCCAGGGAGTTATTCTGATATCCTGATTGGAGTTGGGAAGGAATTTAAGTGGGGAAAATTTTCTTCTACCTCAGTTTTATTTTTTGCCTTCATCTGGATCAACTTGCAGGATAATAGGCTGAACTGGACGGACAGATGTCTTTTTTTCGGCCTTATAAACTATGTTACTATGTTATTTGTCTGTAAAATGGACAAGAATAGGACATATTCTTATCTTTTTGCGGGGTCGCAGAACAGACACATAGATGCGGACAGGACACTAGTGTGCTTTCCACATTTTTTGCGGCTCCAATGAAGTGAATGGGTCCGCATTTGACCACAAAAAATGTGGAGCAAAAATATGTTCGTGTCCATGAGCCCTAAGGATGTAATTAGTGTTTTCTGCTATACAACGTGCTGCATATTGCTTTCCTTGCATGCTTTATCAGAAGACCAAAGGAAAAAGTTATTTTGGAAAGTCAAATGAAATTAATGCATGAAGAAAGCTAAATCACAGATTGCTAGAACATTAGTGCAGTTTATACCACCTCTGTGCATTTACAGTGTGAAAATAATTAGAAATGCGGCTACAGAAACAAGAGACTATTGATGATGCCCCGCTTGCACAACAGAGCTCATTTGACAAATGGAAGGCATCCCTAGCCAGAATACTTGATTATGTGCTGTATTTAGCCAGGCAGTCCTTACACTTATGTGGTCTCTGAGAAAATCAGATGATAACTGTGGAATTTCCTAGAAACTTTTCAATTACTTGCCAAATATGACACTGTTACCAATCAGCATCTTCACAAAGTTCAGCAGAAACATGGCTACACGGTGTCTTATTTCTTTCCGCTGAGCCAGAATGAGTTTATCAGCCTGCTTGATGATCATATTAGAAAGCCATTTTTCAAAAATTACAAAGGCCAAGTATTTTGCTATCATATTTGATAGCACTCCAGTATTTCTCACACTGACCACATGTCACAAGTGATTTGATATGTTCATATTGAAGATACAGAAGCCAACGTGGCAGAGTCTTTCATTGACTTCATTCAGTTACATGAGAGGTAAGCTGATATCATGGCAAAACAGATTTGTGTGACAAGTTACAAGCATATGAGCACTGCTGAGGCCAAGTATACGAAAATGCAGCAACTAGGCCTAGATACATTAGTGGAGTACAGAAACATACAGAAAAATGACCAGCTCACAAGAAGTTAATTACATCTAATTTAATCCCAACCTATAAAATTATGCGAGATATTGGCCAATCATACATACAAATATACGCTCTTATGCTGACATAGATGCACCATATGGCAGCACAAAATAAAATGCAATATTGAATCTAAAATTAGCAATAAAAATACATAAAAATAAATATAAATAATTGATAGTCACGGTCCCTTCTTTATACTAAGCTGCGGTACTCTCGCAGCTTGCTATATAATGTGTTGACTGCAGCCCTACGTGGTTTCCTTTTAGATTTTCTTAATTGGTGTATTTTCCATAGGATGGTAGAATGTTCTATGGAGCGTGTGTGAGTGTCCAGTGTCTCAATTCACACTGATGGGTGTGGTGTCACGAACTATGGATCCGATCGCTCCGGATCCCACCGCTGCCACCAGAAAATGTCACGAACTATGGATCCGATCGCTCCGGATCCCACAGCTCTGACGTAGTGGTCTGTGACGGAGTCTGCGCACACACAGAGACCTCACGTGACCGGGGTATTACCACTCGGCTAACACCCCCCCACTATACTTCGGTAACTGCCACCATGTGGGTTCCCGGTCCACGAGCTGACCAGGTAATTCACTATCAGACAGATCAGTGGATGAACCGGATATCACTTACTGACCAACCGCAGTCAATCACCCCCAGCTACAATTCCTAAATGCAATTTAACTAACTACCTGGTAACGTCTCTTCAAAGGCAAGGTACGTTGTTCAGCAGCTTAGAATATGGAAGACTTGGCCATTTAGATTTTATAATCTTTAATAAGAGGTAAAAAGCAGTGCATACAAATCTAATGAAAATGACTATAAATCTACAGAATAATAATAACAATATAAATAATCACGACAGTTCAAATGAAAGGGAAAAAGATGAAAGAATACTTAGTTTCTCTGGAGGGTTTCAGATGGTCGTTCATCTGTCCTTTTTGAATCCTTGCAAACCCCTTTTCAGTATGTATCAGGGGAGACCCTCAAAGTTCTTCTGATACAGGGATATGCCGTCAATGTCCAATTAAGTGTCTGGTGATGTTCCATGGGTCTCTCTGCTCTGTCCTTGTGCATGGATTTTTATGAACTCTCCCATGGGCAGGAGACTTACTCCTGTCAGCCAATGGCAGCAGAGGGACTGTGAAGCTTAGGGATTGGCCCCCAAATGTTTTATGACCCCATAAAAAGTTCAGTTCCTACAATGAGTATTATATATAAGCTCGTATCTCCTTGATACATCGGCATATTTTTATACAGAATACATATTTGCGATCCTTATTTATTTACCTACAGAATGAGACCACACATGGTAATGCTGGGACCTATAGTTCTTCTACCACCCATAGGTCAGCTACGGAATCACATCCTCTAGTCATATTTGATACCCAATTAACCACAATACTCTATAGAGCCTGGATCTGGTGTCAGAAAGGGCATAAGTTGATTCATAAATGAAATATGAAGTGGACTGGTTTTATGCCCAGAGCTAATTAAGGGCTATTAGCTCTCCTCAAACCAGACCTGGAAATTAATGACGTCACGCTCCAGCCAGGCTTGACATCGAGCTGATCTTATCTCAAAGGGCAGGATGAGCTGGGCCTGGTATAGCCTTTATGACCTTTTATAGCTGGCCTCACAAAGTAGTGGTAATAAAAGTGTCCATCTATATCATAGGCGACCCAGGCTTCAGAAAGATGAGAGTTCACAGTTTTTTTTACATAGGCCAGAAGCATATAAGATGGCTACCCAGAGGAATTATGTATGTATGCTGGCACAATGGGTGCGTTAGATAGTAACAGTAGTGGTGCGCAAGTCCACTTACGTGTCCGGTCGCTTCGGCGCCTTTGTAGCATAGCGGGTGATTTTCTTTTACAGCGCTTATGCGCCTCTTACCCGATGTCGGTGGTGTCTGTTGGCATGCAGTCCAAATAACAGTCGCTCCACGGATAGTCTCCAGTTGTTAATGATGCTGTGTGCCTGCGCTGTGTGGTTTTCAGACGCTGACTGTTCTACGTGTGGTCTCTGGTTGCTGGCAATGTTAGACACCTGCGCAATACAAAGTTTCGGACGCTCACAGCCCACAGATTATTGCTATGCACTGGTTCAGCTTCATACTTGCAAATTTTAAATTCCCAATCATAGGAATATTACACCAATTGTAACAGGGGTTCAGTCACTTTTCTAGCCAGAAATTGGTGTAATATTCCTACAGACACCACCGACATCGGGTAAGAGGCACACAAGCGCTGTAAAAGCAAATCACCCGCTATACTACAAAGGCGCCAAAGCGACCGGACACGTAAGTGGACTTGTGCACCACTACTGTTACTATCTAACGCACCCATCAGTGTGAATTGAGACACTGGACACTCACACACGCTCCATAGAACATTCTACCATCCTATGGAAAATACACCAATTAAGAAAATCTAAAAGGAAACCACGTAGGGCTGCAGTCCACACATTATAGAGCAAGCTGCAAGAGCTCCGCAGCTTAGTATAAAGAAGGGACCGTGACTATCAATTATTTATATTTATTTTTATGTATTTTTATTGCTAATTTTAGATTCAATATTGTATTTGATTTTGTGCTGTCATATGGTGCATCTATGTCAGCATAAGAGCGTATATTTGTATGTATGATTGGCCAATATGATGGTATACAGTGTGCAGCTAGAAAAGCACCTACCATTGCGAACTATGTCAGCCCCAGTATGTATCAGGAGGAGGAAAAATGGCAACCAATCTGGCTTAGGACCAAGGGGAGTTTTAGGTGTGGACATCACAGATGTATTTGCTGCACTCATATGTCAATATCCAGAACCTTTGTCTCAGCCTCTAACAACAGAATTTTCCCAGTTAAAACATATCTTAACTGTAATACAACCCATGCTTTTTATTTAATCCCATGTAAAACATGCAACATTCAATACGTAGGTTGTACGATCAATGCAATCAAGTCCAGAATACGGAAACACATCTCTGATGTGCCCCACCATGGCAATCGCAATGTATCTGCAGCTAGTCTGCACTTCGCTATTTGCCATGGTGGGGACACATCAGATATGGCGGTACAAGGTATAGAAAAAGTTTTTCTGCCTAAACGTGGAGGAGATCATAGAAGAAAATTATTAAATAGAGAGTCCTTCTGGATATTTGCTTTAAATACACGTCAACCAGACGGTTTGAACAAACGTCTGGATTTGATTTTGCAACAATAAAATCATATTCTATAGTTTTAGGCGCAAGACTTTTTCATATGTGTGTTTTTTTTCTGAGAACACTTTTGGGAGATTTTTCCCTTTTTGCAACGTGACTTTTTATCACACTTTACCACTGTATAGTAAAATGATTAGTGTGTACCCAATATAATTATTATATGCATTTCCTCATTTCTCTTTCTTTGCATAGTAGTTTCTATTATGTATATGTATGGTCAAATGTTTTTTTCAGTGTGTTTTTTTTTTTTTCTTTTAATTTTCATGAGAAGAGCTTTGAAGGTGTGGTACCTTTTCTTGGGGGAGGTCACATGCCTGTGGAAACAATTAGTGGAAACATTTGCACTTTCCCCTTTAAAAGGCCTCATTTTTATGTCTAACTGTGTCATGAGGAAGGGCTGAAATTTGTCTTTGATAGCCCTAAAGGCGTAGACAAGACTGCTATTTTTGCAACCTATGGATGAGTTTTTATCGCAAGCAAAATAAACATATTCCTTTATACAAGTGGAGCTGGATTTTCTTCAAATTTTCTGCATTCAGTCACCCGTTACCTGACTAGGGTTATCCGTGCTCACAGCTGGAGGAAGGGCAGGTGAGAGCTGCTGAACTTTCCATTTCTTTTCATTATCAGGACATTGTACAGTATATCAGTGCCATGGTAGTAACTGACAGTACTTCTGCCTTGTAAATTTCTGCCTTGTAAACACTGCAAACTGTCTCTGCTATCTAGTCTCATCTTGATCTGTCCCAATGAGTCCAGATTACGGGACTTCACAATACCTGATTGTGGCATGGAAAGTACAAAAGCTTTCTATGCCACAATCGGGCATTGTGAAGTCCCGTAATCTGGACTAATTGGGACAGATCAAGATGAGACTAGATAGCAGAGACAGTTTGCAGTGTCTGTTATTCAAAGCTTAGCAAAAAATGCAATATAAAGCACTATGTAACCCTGCATAATGTAATTAAATTCTGCTTTGTGCGTCTATGCGAGTATGAATGATTTATTATACAATGTTGTGACATCCTCAGATAGGATGCAAGTGTTAAAGGGGTTGCCCGGGTTCATAGTTGAACCCAGACATACCCACAATTTCACCCAGGCAGCCCCTGTTATGAGCATCAGAGCATTTCATACTCCGATGTTCTCCTTGCCCTGCTCTGAATTGCGTAGGACAAATGCATTTTATGGATTTCCGGTGATGGCTGTAAAATGACTCCGACAGTGCTAAAGCCCACCCATTAGACCTGGTGATGTCACCGGGAACACTGCTAGGCAGAGACCTCCGCCAAGCAGTGTTTTATTATGAACAATAAAAGCCCTTGCCCTGCGCTACAAAGCAGGGAAAAGGAGAAAATCGGAGCATGAATTGCTCCAATGCTCATATAACAGGGCCTGCCTGGGTGAAAATGTGGGTATGTCCAGGTTCAGCTCTGAACCCGGATAACCCCATTAAGTGACAGTACCGGGTGTAGCCCTTGGGACTTCAAAATATCTTGGTAAATGCTCATGCACACGGCCATTGCCTTGCCATGCCCGTCCACGGGTCCACAATATGCGGGCACCGGCTGAGTGCACCCCGCATTAACTTGAATGGGTCCACAATCTGGAAGTTCCAGTGCGTAACGGGCGCACGGAACCCCACAGAAGCACTCCATAGGTTTCTACCCATGCCTCCACACCATAAAAAAGTAGTGCATAGTAACATAATAATATAGTATATAAGGCAAAAAAAATACATTTGTCCATCCAGTTCGGTCTGTTATCCTGCAAGTTGATCCAGTGGAAGGCAAAAAAAAATGTGAGGTAGTAGCCAATTTTCCCCACTTACGGGAAAAAAAAATCAGATAACTCCCTGGATCAATGACCCCTCTCTACTAGCTATAGTCTGTAATATTATTACACTCCAGAAATACATCCCGGCCCAGTTTAAACTCTTTTATCAAACTTACCATCACCAACTCCTCAGGCAGAGAGTTCCATAGTCACACTGCTCTTACTGTAAAGAATCCTCTTCTATGTTTGTGTACAACCCTTCTTTCCTCAAGGCGCAGAGGATGTCCCCATGTCACAGTCACAGTCGTGGGGATTAATAGATGATGGGAGAGATCTCTGTACTGACCCCTGATAAATTTATACATAGTGTCACGTACCGGGGACCGGACCAGCCCACCGTGTTATGTGACAAGGGTTGCCTAAGCCCTTCAGGCCGATTCACCTCACGCTACCACACACTGTTATGCCCTACGCTGGGCCGTAACTTAACCTTAAATCGCCACCTGAAGCTGCAAGCACACCCACACACTAACACGAAGCTTTCACTGCCAGCACCCATCAGTTATAAGGTCGACGGGACACCTATGAGTGTTCCAGTAGAAAGCCTCATGGAAAAACAACATACAGCCTCAGACTGCACACACACACTCTTCATGGAGCTAACAGGTTCTTAAGGTTACAAGACAAACCATCAAACTTTTAGGTTTAATGTATAAAAAATAGACAGTACTTGGTTACAAAAAGTGATTAACAAGAGACATATATAAATGGCAAACAATTGTAAAATAAAAAGGAGAAAACAAAGAAAGTTCTAATACTTAACATTTGTGTGGTAAAAGTCCTTTCCTCCCAGGAGATTTGTGCAAAGTAATGGTGCACAAACCAATTCGACTGGATCTCCCACTTTGTGACACCCAAATATCCCAGGAATCACATTTTTATGTCTTTCCTCCAGGAGAAGGCCTGAGGGGGATTTTCCTTCCCACCTCTGACTCAGCTCCTCTGGGCCGAGCTTCATTACCCATGAAGCCGGCACACTGGCATTTTAGCGAACAGGTAAGAAAATATTGAAAAGATATCTGTAAAGAATAAATCAAGGCAACTGGACTTACTGTAGATTTCTTGAAAACGTTTCACTCGTTCTTCCAACAAGCTTTCTCAATTCTAAGTGAATGTACAAGAATTCTCTGGGAATAAATATGTAACTGAATCAACATCTGGTAATTATACCCAGCATGGGGTCAGAGGTGTTGATTCCATTATCCTAATTGGAGTCAGTAGGTGATAATGACCTCCTAGAAAAAGGTGTCAAGACAGCATTGTATGTGGCAGACAATAAACGTCTAACCCCCCCCCCCCCCCGCCTCTATTCAAGCTTGGCTTCTCCATTTTTTACGTAGATGGCCTCCTTTACACCTCGTTTGTACCACTCGGCCTCCTTATCCAAAACACGTACTTGACTGTCTTCAAACGTGTGACCTGTTTCTTTTAGATGTAAGTACACGGCTGAATCTTGACTAGAGGTTTTGGCTCTTCTATGCTGAGCCATACGCTGATGTAGTTGTTGTTTCGCTGATATACAGATAGTTTACCAGTTGCCCTGGTGAAGATACAGACCCCAGACCTTCTTCATAATTCATATCTCATCGTTCCGAGTACTAGCATATCAAACGAGACTAGGGATGAGCGAACTCGAACTGTATAGTTCGGGTTCGTACCGAATTTTGGGGTGTCCGTGACACGGACCCGAACCCGGACATTTTCGTAAAAGTCCGGGTTCGGTGTTCGTCGCTTTCTTGGCGCTTTTGTGACGCTTTCTTGCGCTTTTTGAAAGGCTGCAAAGCAGCCAATCAACAAACGTCATACTACTTGCCCCAAGAGGCCGTCACAGCCATGCCTACTATTGGCATGGCTGTGATTGGCCAGAGCACCATGTGACCCAGCCTCTATTTAAGCTGGAGTCACATAGCGCCGCCCGTCACTCTGCTCTGATTAGCGTAGGGAGAGGTTGCGGCTGCGACAGTAGGGCGAGATTAGGCAGATTAACTCCTCCAAAGGACTTGATTGATCGATCGATCTGCAGCTGTGCATCATTGAGCTGCTGAAATTCAATTGCTCACTGTTTTTAGGCTGCCCAGACCGTTTGTCAGTCACTTTTTTCTGGGGTAATCGGCGGCCATTTTGTGTCTTGTGGTGCGCCAGCACAAGCTGCGACCAAGTGCATTTAACCCTCAATGGTGTGGTTGTTTTTTGGCTAAAGCCTACATCAGGGTGA
Organism: Bufo gargarizans; assembly: GCF_014858855.1. Taxonomy (NCBI): domain Eukaryota; kingdom Metazoa; phylum Chordata; class Amphibia; order Anura; family Bufonidae; genus Bufo; species Bufo gargarizans. The sequence continues at coordinate 328,372,256 of NC_058080.1, read as the reverse complement.
AGCTGTCACACCAAGTGCATTTAACCAGCAATAGTCTGTTAATTTTTTGGCCATATACTACATCAGGGGCAAGCTGCGCCCGTCACCAAGTGCATTTAACCCTCAGTAGTGTGGTTGGTCAAGCTGTCACACCAAGTGCATTTAACCAGCAATAGTCTGTTCATTTTTTGGCCATATACTACATCAGGGGCAAGCTGCGCCCGTCACCAAGTGCATTTAACCCTCAGTAGTGTGGTTGGTCAAGCTGTCACACCAAGTGCATTTAACCAGCAATAGTGTGGTTATTTTTTGGCCATATCCCAGTCTAATTCTGTCAGTAAATCCATACCGGTCACCCAGCGCCTAAATACTAGGCCTCAAGTTTATATGCCGCTAAATCTGTCGTTACCGCTGTACTGTTGTGGCTGGGCAAGTTATTTAGTGTCCATCAAAGCACATTTTTTGTTCTGGGTTGAAATACAATTCCCAATTTAGCAATTTCATAATTTAGTGGTTTCTGCTATATCAGAGCTATTTGAAATCTATCCCTTAAAGGGTATATAATATTCAAGGTGCACATAGGGTCATTCAGAATAACTTCACACACACGCTACTGTGCATTTCCAAGTCTAATTCTGTCACTAAATCCATACCGGTCACCCAGCGCCTAAATACTAGGCCTCAAATTTATATTCAGCTGAATTTGAATACAATACATTGGGCCAAATAATAATTTTGTTGTTGTGGTGAACCATAACAATGAGGAAAACATCTAGTAAGGGACGCGGACGTGGACATGGTCGTGGTGGTGTTAGTGGACCCTCTGGTGCTGGGAGAGGACGTGGCCGTTCTGCCACATCCACACGTCCTAGTGTACCAACTACCTCAGGTCCCAGTAGCCGCCAGAATTTACAGCGATATATGGTGGGGCCCAATGCCGTTCTAAGGATGGTAAGGCCTGAGCAGGTACAGGTATTAGTCAATTGGGTGGCCGACAGTGGATCCAGCACGTTCACATTATCTCCCACCCAGTCTTCTGCAGAAAGCGCACAGATGGCGCCTGAAAACCAACCCCATCAGTCTGTCACATCACCCCCATGCATATCAGGGAAACTGTCTGAGCCTCAAGTTATGCAGCAGTCTCTTATGCTGTTTGAAGACTGTGCTGGCAGGGTTTCCCAAGGGCATCCACCTAGCCCTTCCCCAGCGGTGGAATACATAGACTGCACTGACGCACAACCACTTATGTTTCCTGATGATGAGGACATGGGAATACCACCTCAGCATTTCTCTGATGATGACGAAACACAGGTGCCAACTGCTGCGTCTTTCTCCAGTGTGCAGACTGAACAGGAGGTCAGGGATCAAGACTGGGTGGAAGACGATGCAGGGGACGATGAGGTCCTAGACCCCACATGGAATGAAGGTGGTGCCACTGACTTTCACAGTTCGGAGGAAGAGGCAGTGGTGAGACCGAGCCAACAGCGTAGCAAAAGAGGGAGCAGTGGGCAAAAGCAGAACACACGCCGCCAAGAGACTCCGCCTGCTACTGACCGCCGCCATCTGGGACCGAGCACCCCAAAGGCAGCTTCAAGGAGTTCCCTGGCATGGCACTTCTTCAAACAATGTGCTGACGACAAGACCCGAGTGGTTTGCACGCTGTGCCATCAGAGCCTGAAGCGAGGCATTAACGTTCTGAACCTGAGCACAACCTGCATGACCAGGCACCTGCATGCAAAGCATGAACTGCAGTGGAGTAAACACCTTAAAACCAAGGAAGTCACTCAGGCTCCCCCTGCTACCTCTTCTGCTGCTGCCGCCTCGGCCTCTTCTGCTGCAGCCTCTTCCTCCGCCTCTGGAGGAACGTTGGCACCTGCCGCCCAGCAAACAGGGGATGTACCACCAACACCACCACCACCTCAGTCACCAAGCGTCTCAACCATGTCACACGGCAGCGTTCAGCTCTCCATCTCACAAACATTTGAGAGAAAGCGTAAATTCCCACCTAGCCACCCTCGATCCCTGGCCCTGAATGCCAGCATTTCTAAACTACTGGCCTATGAAATGCTGTCATTTAGGCTGGTGGACACAGACAGCTTCAAACAGCTCATGTCGCTTGCTGTCCCACAGTATGTTGTTCCCAGCCGCCACTACTTCTCCAAGAGAGCCATGCCTTCCCTGCACAACCAAGTATCCGATAAAATCAAGTGTGCACTGCGCAACGCCATCTGTAGCAAGGTCCACCTAACCACAGATACGTGGACCAGTAAGCACGGCCAGGGACGCTATATCTCCCTAACTGCACACTGGGTAAATGTGGTGGCAGCTGGGCCCCAGGCGGAGAGCTGTTTGGCGCACGTCCTTCCGCCGCCAAGGATCGCAGGGCAACATTCTTTGCCTCCTGTTGCCACCTCCTCCTTCTCGGCTTCCTCCTCCTCTTCTTCCACCTGCTCATCCAGTCAGCCACACACCTTCACCACCAACTTCAGCACAGCCCGGGGTAAACGTCAGCAGGCCATTCTGAAACTCATATGTTTGGGGGACAGGCCCCACACCGCACAGGAGTTGTGGCGGGGTATAGAACAACAGACCGACGAGTGGTTGCTGCCGGTGAGCCTCAAGCCCGGCCTGGTGGTGTGTGATAATGGGCAAAATCTCGTTACAGCTCTGGGACTAGCCAGTTTGACGCACATCCCTTGCTTGGCGCATGTGCTGAATTTGGTGGTGCAGAAGTTCATTCACAACTACCCCGACATGTCAGAGCTGCTGCATAAAGTGCGGGCCGTCCGTTCGCGCTTCCGGCGTTCACATCCTGCTGCTGCTCGCCTGTCTGCGCTACAGCGTAACTTCAGCCTTCCCGCTCACCGCCTCATATGCGACGTGCCCACCAGGTGGAACTCCACCTTGCACATGCTGGACAGACTGTGCGAGCAGCAGCAGGCCATAGTGGAGTTTCAGCTGCAGCACGCACGGGTCAGTCGCACTACAGAACAGCACCACTACACCACTAATGACTGGGCCTCCATGCGAGACCTGTGTGCCCTGTTGCGCTGTTTCGATTACTCCACCAACATGGCCAGTGGCGATGACGCCGTTATCAGCGTTACAATACCACTTCTATGTCTCCTTGAGAAAACACTTAGGGCGATGATGGAAGAGGAGGTGGCCCAGGAGGAGGAGGAAGAGGGGTCATTTTTAGCACTTTCAGGCCAGTCTCTTCGAAGTGACTCAGAGGGAGGTTTTTGGCAACAGCAGAGGCCAGGTACAAATGTGGCCAGCCAGGGCCCACTACTGGAGGACGAGGATGAGGAGGAGGTGGAGGAGGATGAGGATGAAGCATGGTCACAGCGGGGTGGCACCCAACGCAGCTCGGGCCCATCACTGCTGCGTGGCTGGGGGGAAAGGCAGGACGATGACGATACGCCTCCCACAGAGGACAGCTTGTCCTTACCCCTGGGCAGCCTGGCACACATGAGCGACTACATGCTGCAGTGCCTGCACAACGACAGAGTTGCCCACATTTTAACGTGTGCGGACTACTGGGTTGCCACCCTGCTGGATCCACGCTACAAAGACCATGTGCCCACCTTACTTCCTGCACTGGAGCGTGATAGGAAGATGCACGAGTACAAGCCCAAGGCCAAGGCAGAGGAGGAGCAAGAGGTCGCCAAGGCAGCTGTGTCACGGCCAGCTCCTCTGAGGGCAGGGTTAGCATGGCAGAGATGTGGAAAACTTTTGTCAACATGCCACAGCTAACTGCACCACCACCTGATACGCAACGTGTTAGCAGGAGGCAACATTTCACTAACATGGTAGAACAGTACTTGTGCACACCCCTCCACGTACTGACTGATGGTTCGGCCCCATTCAACTTCTGGGTCTCTAAATTGTCCATGTGGCCAGAGCTAGCCTTTTATGCCTTGGAGGTGCTGGCCTGCCCGGCGGCCAGCGTTTTGTCTGAACGTGTATTCAGCACGGCAGGGGGCGTCATTGCAGACAAACGCAGCCGCCTGTCTACAGCCAATGTGGACAAGCTGACGTTCATAAAATTGAACCAGGCATGGATCCCACAGGACCTGTCCGTCCCTTGTCCAGATTAGACATTAACTACCTCCCCTTAACCATATATTATTGGACTCCAGGGCACTTCCTCATTCAATCCTATTTTTATTTTCATTTTACCATTATATTGCGAGGCTACCCAAAGTTGAATGAACCTCTCCTCTGCCTGTGTGCTGGGCCTAAATATATGCCAATGGACTGTTGCAGTGGTGGCTGACGTGAAGCCTCATTTTCTGCTTTGACATGCAGACTAATTCTCTGCTGACATGAAGCCAGATTGTCTGTTACGGGACCTCTCTCCTCTGCCTGGGTGCTGGGCCTAAATTTATGAAAATGGACTGTTGCAGTGGTGGGTGACGTGAAGCCTGATTCTCTGCTATGACATGAAGACTGATTCTCTGCTGACATGAAGCCAGATTGTCTGTTACGGGACCTCTCTCCTCTGCCTGGGTGCTGGCCCTAAATATCTGACAATGGACTGTTGCATTGGTGGCTGACGTGAAGCCTGATTCTCTGCTATGACATGCAGACTAATTCTCTGCTGACATGAAGACAGATTCTCTGTTACAGGACCTCTCTCCTCTGCCTGGGTGCCGGGGCCTAAATATCTGAGAATGGACTGTTCCAGTGTTGGGTGACGTGAAGCCAGATTCTCTGCTATGGGACCTCTGTCCAATTGATTTTGGTTAATTTTTATTTATTTAATTTTAATTCATTTCCCTATCCAAATTTGTTTGCAGGGGATTTACCTACATGTTGCTGCCTTTTGCAGCGCTCTAGCCCTTTCCTGGGCTGTTTTACAGCCTTTTTAGTGCCGAAAAGTTCAGGTCTCCATTGACTTCAATGGGGTTCGGGTTCGGATCGGGTTCGGATCCCGAACCCGAACATTTTCGGGAAGTTCGGCCGAACTTCTCGAACCCGAACATCCAGGTGTCCGCTCAACTCTAAACGAGACACGTCCAGGATGCTCGGAAGATGAGATCCTTATTTTAAGAAGATGAAGGCGGGTTCATATGCCATATCTGGTGTCCATGCGATGCCTCATCATACCAGAGATGATGAGCTGGGTTTTAGAGACGTCAGCCCCATCCTGAACAAGTTATGAAGGATTATAACTTATTATTCATTCTCTGGTATGAAGCCCATATGCTGACACATGGCGCCAGAGAGTCTGCTGTCCCCTATCCTGAGTGTGACCAGCAAACGGGCACATCCTGGTTAGCATCTCTGTGCTATCTAACCCCCCGGGGAGCAGGCTGCTGTTTTCACAGGTATGATGCAGACATATTGGCACTATATGGATGAAGTGTTCTGTACCTGATGATGCAATGTTCTGTACCTGATGAAGGGGCGCCACTCCTCAAAATGTGTTGTACTTCTGCAATAAAGTATCATCTTTATTATTACCATCTGAACTGGATTCTTGCGCCCTGGGATATTTTATCAATTTACCTCTGGAATCTTACCACTTCTTGGAGACCCCAGGTATCTCAGACAAGAAGTCCTCCTTCCGTGGCAGCAGATCCACCATCAAAACATGACTCCAGTACATGTCCTAACAAGCTTTTACTAGAGTTGTGCCTACAGGTAGCACAACCGTCAAAGGTAAGCCTTGCACTGGAACCATCTGTTTCACCTGTCTACAAACGGTATTACCCTATTGAGCGCACTGTTTTGTCTTTAACAGCATAAAGTAAATCCTGTGGATTGAATCTCGGCACTATATGCAGCCTTCAATCAATTCATCAATGGCTGCTTGCCTGGCAGACTTTTTTTGGCAATCTACAACATCTGTATTAGTCAGGTGTATTTCTACCTTAAATTGCACACTATCATTGTCTGTGGTTTGAAAAACACACTTTTTTTTTTTCTCCAAAAAACAGTATTTTCCAGATCTGCAAGTGTTAAATTAAAGTTTAATATATACAGCTTTCATATTCTGTTACCAGAAAAAACCTTTTTGGGCAATATACAACATCTGGATTAGTCAGTGTGCAATTTAAGGTAGAAATACACCCATCATTTTCTGGAGTTTTAAAAACACACTATTTTTTTTTCAAAAAAACTATTTTCAGGCCATGCATCATCAGCACATGTGAAATTACAGCCTTTTATACTCAAATTCAGTTGTTAAACAAACACTCGTTTGGGCACAAAAAATTAAGTTGGCAGCCTTTGATGCAGATGTTATTGTGAGATACACCCTTAATACATTTGGGTTACATTCAGAAATTTTAAATACTGCCATTTGGTGCACCAATATTGAATTCAGGCATACACTGGTTCAGGCCGTGTGAGATACCCCCTCTACATACAAGGGGTTTGAATCAGGCATTTGAAATACAGCCATTTGAAATACAGCCATTTTGTGTAAAGATATATTTACTTCAGACCTACAGTGGTTCAGACTGTGTGAGATACTCCCTCTACATACAGGGGTTTGAATCAGGCATTTGAAATACAGCCATTATGTGCAAAGATATATTTACTTTAGGCCTACTAGATACCCCCTCTACATACAGGGGTTTGAATCAGGCATTTAAAAATACAGCCATTTGAAATACAGCCATTTTGGGCAAGGAAATATTTACTTCAGGCCTACACTGGTTCAGGCCATGTGAGATACTTCCTTTACATAATGTAGTTCTATTCTACTATTAATTAAACACCCATTTAGGGCAAGATCCTAAATCCTGGTGCTGCTGGTGGAGCTCCTGTTGCAGGGAGAGGACGCGGTCGATCAGTGCCAGCTACACGCACAAGTGAAACACCTTCCTCAGGTGCGAGTAGGCGACAAAACCTGCAGCGGTATTTGGTCGGGCCTGAACAAGTACATGCGATAGTAGATTGGGTTGCTGACAGTGGATCCAGTTCCTTTACATTGTCTCTCACCCAGTCTCCTGCTGAAAGACCTCAGTTGGCACCTGCAGCCAATGTCCATCAGTCTTTCACCTCACACCCTTGCAAATCAGCCAAGCAGTCTGAGCCCCAAGTCATGCAGCAGTCTCTTCTGCTTTTTGATGACTCTGTTAGCAGGGTTTCCCAGGGCCATCCACCTAGTTTTGCCCCAGAAGTGGAAGAGATTGAGTTCACCGATGCCCAACCACTTATCTTTCAAGATAAGTACATGGGAGGACCATCGCAGCACTTCTCAGATAATGACGAAACACAGGTGCCAACTGCTGGGGCTTTCAAAAGTGTGCATACTGACAAGGAAGTCAGGAGTGAAGACTGGGTGGAAGATGATGTGGAGGATGATGAGGTCAGAGTGTTTAAGTGGCAGCAGCATGAGGAGACCACAGAGTGGGCCAGAAACAGTGTTGAGGTGGCATTAGCATGAGGAGACCACAGAGTAGTGATGTGGAAGCAGCATGAGAACACAGGGTGGTGATGTGGCATCATCATGAGAAGTGACAGTGTTGAAGTGGCAGCAGCATGAGGAGACAACAGAGTGGTGATGTGGCAACCGCAGGAGGAGACCACAGAGTGTCCCAGAGACATAGGGTTGAGGTGCAATCAGCATGAGGAGACCACAGAGTAGTGATGTGGAAGCAGCATGAGGAGAACACAGGGTGGTGATGTGGCAGAAGCATGAGGAGACCACAGAGTGGTGATGTGTAGAGTTGAGCGGACACCTGGATGTTTGGGTTCGACCGAACTTCGGAAAAAAGTTTGAGTTCGGCACCCGAACTTAACCCCGAACTCCATTGAAGTCAATGGGGACCCGGACTTTGGAGCACTAAAATGGCTTTAAAAATGTCATGGAAAGGGCTAGAGGGCTGAAAATGTGGTTATAAGCATGGCAAGCACTCTGCAAACAAATGTGGATAGGAAAATGACTTTAAATAACATAAAATACGTAAAAATAAAAAATAATCTTGATTATGGAGTAGGAGGTTGAGGAGGCGGTGGATATGGCGGTGTAGGTGGAAGCGGCAGTGGAGGAGGAGGAGGTAGCCTACCCTGCTTTTTGGTTTTAAATTTATTTATATTTTTTTAAATTAGGGTTGGGGGACTTCAACTACCCAGATATAGACTGGGAAACTGAAACTTGTATATCGCATAAAGGAAACAGGTTCTTGGCAATAACCAAAGACAATTACCTCTCCCAACTGGTTCAGGACCCGACTAGAGGGACGGCCATACTGGACTTAGTATTAACCAATAGGCCTGACAGAACAACAGACGTGCAGGTTGGGGGACACCTGGGAAATAGTAACCACAAAGTAATAACCTTCCAATTATCATTCAAAAGAGCGTTTCTACAGGGAGGAACAAAAATACCAAACTACAAAAAAGCTAAATTTAGCCAACTAAGAGAGGCCATAGGCCGAACTAAATGGGATAAAGTCCTCACAAATAAAAATACAGCCACAAAATGAGATCTTTAAAAGCATCCTAAAATCTCAGTGTGAGAGGTACATACCGTATGGGAATAAAAGGTTGAGGAACAAAAAGAAACCAATGTGGATAAACAGAACTGTAAAGAAAGCAATAAATGACAAAAAGAAAGCATATAAAACACTAAAACAGGAAGGTAGCACGGAAGCACTAAAAAACTATAAGGGAAAAAATAGAACATGTAAAAAACTAATAAAAGCGGCCAAACTAGAGACCGAGAGATTAATTGCCAAAGAGTCAAACTAACCCTAAAATGTTCTTCAATTATATAAATGCTAAAAAGTATAAATCTGAAGGTGTCGGCCCGTTAAAGAGTAATGAGGGGGGAGTCGCAGAGAGCGACGAGGAGAAAGCAAAGCTGTTAAATATTTTTTTCTCCAATGTATTCACTGAGGAAAATAAATGACATACCGAATGTTGAAATAAATTCCCCATTAAAATTGTCCTGTCTGACCCAGGAAGAAGTACAACAGCGACTTAAAAAGATTAAAATAGACAAATCGCCAGGACCGGATGGCATACACCCCCGTATCCTAAGGGAATTAAGTAATGTCATAGCCAGACCCTTATTTCTGATATTTGCAGATTCTATACTGACAGGGAATGTCCCACAGGACTGGCACATGGCAAATGTGGTGCCAATATTCAAAAAGGGTCCAAAAACAGAGCCTGGAAACTATAGGCCGGTAAGTTTAACATCTGTTGTGGGTAAACTGTTTGAAGGTTTTCTGAAAGATGCTATGTTAGAGCATCTTAACGTAAATAAGCAAGGACATATCAGCATGGCTTTGTGAGGGATCGATCATGTCAAACAAATTTAATCAGTTTCTATGAGGAGGTAAGTTCTAGACTTGACAGCTGCGAATCAATGGATGTCGTGTATCTGGACTTCTCCAAAGCATTTGACACTGTACCACATAAAAGGTTAGTATATAAAATGAGAATGCTCGGACTGGGAGAAAACGTCTGTAAGTGGGTAAGTAACTGGCTCAATGATAGAAAACAGAGGGTGGTTATTAATGGTAAATACTCAGATTGGGTCACTGTCACTAGTGGAGTACCTCAGGGGTCAGTATTGTGCTCTATTCTCTAATATATTTATCAATGATCTTGTAGAAGGCTTGCATAGTAAAATATCAATTTTTGCAGATGACACTAAACTGTGTAAAGTAATTAACACTGATGAGGACAGTATATAACACGATCGGCGTGACTATCACATACGTGACACAGAGGGAGGGAAAGAGGAAGGCCCTGCCCAAGTGAGAGGGAAGGTGGTGACCCCTGACTCACCTTGCGGCTGGCACCTGGCTGCCCTGACGTCCCTAGACGGGTTCCTCACCCGTACGCCGATCACGTGCCTAAAACCCTGGCTTTCCCTAAGATGAGCCCTAGATAGTGAACAGGGCGGTGGGAACACTAGTCCGCACCACTAGCTCTAAAGGAAAACACCAAGGGGAGGACAGACAATACAGACTAAACATATAATCCCAGGTGGGCGACAACAGGAGACAACAAAAAGCCCAACAGGGATCCGGAGGGTAGCACTCTGGAACAACAACCAGGATTCACAGCTCCAGTGGGTCAGTATAGAAGTCCAGGCAGGAAGCTCTATAACTGGCAACTAGAGAAGTGTGAGAGGAGAATATAAGGAGGTTGGGAGTGGCAGACAAGAAACAGCTGAGGAGGATCCCTGAGTGAGACAAAAAGGATTGCAAGGCAAACACAGAAAACAATCACTAAGAAACAACGTGATCTTTAGACATAGAGCGCGCAGCCACCCGCTGCGACTTCCTGACCCCGGTTATAACGGAGTCAGACGTGGCTCTTGACACCCTCGTGACAGTATACTACTGCAGTGCGATCTGGATAGATTGGAGGCTTGGGCAGATAAGTGGCAGATGAGGTTTAACACTGACAAATGTAAAGTTATGCACATGGGAAGGAATAATGCAAGTCACTAACAGCAAACTAAGCTGCAAAAAAGTGTCAGGCAGCTGCTGCCAAGGCCAATAAGATAATGGGTTGCATCAAAAGGGGCATAGATGCCCGTGATGAGAACATAGTCCTACCACTTTACAAATCGCTAGTCAGACCACACATGGAGTACTGTGTACAGTTCTGGGCTCCTGTAAACAAGGCAGACATAGCAGAGCTGGAGAGGGTCCAGACGAGGGCAACTAAAGTAATAACTGGAATGGGGCAAGTACCCTGAAGGATTATCAAAATTTGGGTTATTCACTTTAGAAAAAAGACGACTGAGAGGAGATCTAATTAATATGTATAAATATATCAGGGGTCAGTACAGAGATCTATTCCATCATCTATTCATTCCCAGGACGGTGACTGTGACGAGGGGACATCCTCTGCGTCTGGAGGAAAGAAGGTTTGTACACAAACATAGAAGAGGATTCTTTACTGTAAGAGCAGTGAGACTATGGAACTCTCTGCCTGAGGAGGTGGTGATGGTGAGTACAATAAAGGAATTCAAGAGGGGCCTGGATGTATTTCTGGAGCGTAATAATATTACAGGCTATAGCTACTAGAGAGAGATCGTTGATCCAGGGATTTATTCTGATTGCCTGATTGGAGTCGGGAAGGAATTTTTATTCCCCTAAAGTGAGGAAAATTGGCTTCTACCTCACAGGTTTTTTTTTGCCTTCCTCTGGATCAACTTGCAGGATGACAGGCCGAACTGGATGGACAAATGTCTTTTTTCGGCCTTATGTACTATGTTACTATGTTACATTGGGAAATATAACCTGTGATAACCCCCTCCAGTCGTGCTAAACACACGTTCAGACAATACACTGGCTGCAGGGCAGGCCAGCTCCTCTAAGGGGTAAAGGGCAAGCTCAGGCCATGTGCCCAATTTGGAGACCCAGAAGTTGCAGGGGCTGACCCCTGTCAGTCAGTTTGTGTAGGCGTGTGCACACTTACTGCCTCACAATGTTGCACGTCCCTGTGATGTTAACGATCCAATTTAATATCTGCTCTATCATCTTTCAATGTTTTTTTCTGCACCTACCATGGTGATCACGGGTGATAAGGAATCAGGGTTCCACGCCGGAGAGGAAGCATGAGAAAGAGAGACCGCATCAAAGGGAAGATTCATTTTTTCAAATTTAAAATTATAGAGTGGAATTATGGGACAAATTATTAAAGCGTAAAAGAGGGACAACTTTTTAAAGTTTAAGCATTGAATGAAAGGATGTGGCGCACATTAATTAATGAAGAATTTATAACATTTTATTCCCTGTCAACTATGCAGAGCAGGGGTTTCTATCCGGCAAAAAGTGAAAAGTGCCACCTGACAATGTAATTGACGATTTTTTAAAATTTATGTTCCTGTCGCCTATGTAGAGGTGCCACAGTGACATCCATCATCCATTTCGATATCTTCTCTATCATCTTTCGATGTTCTTTTCTGCGTCTACCATGTTGATCATGGTTATCGGCGAATCAGGGTTCCACGCCGGAGAGGGAGCGTGAGAAAGAGACCAAATTTAAGGGAGATAAATCTATAAAGAAATTTGGGGATCGAGCGGAAAAGTGGGAAAAACTGTTAAAAAGCAAATGTGGTACAAATTACAGAAGCCCAAATGAGGGCCAAAAGAGTAAAGCGGAAATGTGGGACAAAGTATTGAAGAGCAAATGTGGGTCAAAAGAGTAAAGCGGAATTGTGGGACAAATTATTGAAGCGCAAATGTGGTACAACTTGTTAAAGTGTAAGCATTGAATCAAAGGAGGTGACGCGCATCAATTAAAGAATATTTGAAATGTTATTACCTGTCACCTATGCAGAGCAGGGGTTTATTCACGTCTAAAATTGTATAATGTCAACCCAAGAATGTAACAGAAAAATTAATGAAATTTCTTAACAAATCTTCTTGGTAGAGAAGGGGTCTATGACAGAAAAAAATTTGTTTATTGTCACCCGAAATTGTTAAAGAAAAATTATTGAAATTTATTAAGCTGAATTTCACCCGAAAATGTAACAGACAATTATTATTTTTATCCGTCTAATAGGTATAGCAGTGGTATGTCACACCCAAAAATTGGTGAATTTCACCAGAAAATGTAACAGACAATTATTATTTTTTAACTTGTCTACTAGGTATAGCAGTGGTACTTCACACCCAAAAATGTGTGAATTTCACCAGAAAATGTAACTGACAAAGTAGTGAAATGAAATAAAATAAAACATGTACGAATAAATAAATAAAATTAGATTTATGAGGTGGAGTTCCATATGGAGTAGGAGTTTGAGGAGGCAGTAGACGTAGCGGTGTAGGTAGATGACAAGGTAGCCAACACAGGTTTTTGGTTTTAATTTTTTAAAATTAGGGTATACTTCAAAAGAGTGTAAAATATCCAAAATACAAGAATGAGCAATTGCGCTGCAGTATAACAATGGCTGGTTAGTGCCGGTAAACATGTCTATTCTGCACAAGGTACGGACAAGTCCTGTGGGATCCATGCCTGGTTTACAGTCATGTGAAAAAATTAGGACACCCTTTGAAAGCATGTGGTTTTTTGTAACATTTTTAATAAAAGGTTATTTCATCTCCGTTTCAACAATACAGAGAGATTAAAGTAATCCAACTAAACAAAGAAAACTGAAGAAAAGTCTTTTCAAGATCTTCTGTAAATGTCATTCTACAAAAATGCCTATTCTAACTGAGGAAAAAGATAGGACACCCTCACATGTATTCCCTCTTAAATTGGCTCAGATCTCACACAGGTATATCACACCAGGTGCACATAATTAGTAGATCGTTACTCTGCATGTTGAATGAGGCTTGCCCTATTTAAACCTCAGACATTTAGTTTGGTGTGCTCCTGACTGTTGAAGTGAGAGTAAGCACCATGGTGAGAGCAAAAGAGCTGTCAGAGGACTTCAGAAAAAAGATTGTAGCAGCCTATGAGTCTGGGAAGGGATTTAAAAAGATCTCAAAAGATTTTGAAATCAGCCATTCCACTGTCCGGAAGATAGTCTACAAGTGGAGGGCTTTCAAAACAACTGCCAACATGCCCAGGACTGGTCGCCCCAGCAAGTTCACCCCAAGAGCAGACCGCAAGATGCTAAAAGAGGTCTCCAAAAACCCTAAAGTGTCATCTCGAGAACTACAGCAGGCTCTGGCTACTGTTGATGTAGAAGTACATGCCTCTACAATCAGAAAGAGACTGTACAAGTTTAACTTGCATGGGAGGTGTGCAAGGAGGAAACCTTTGCTTTCCAAGAGAAACATCGAGGCCAGACTGACATTTGCCAGAGATAAAGTTGACAAAGACCAGGACTTCTGGAATAATGTTCTTTGGACAGATGAGTCCAAAATTGAATTATTTGGACACAACAGCAGAGGACATGTTTGGCGTAAACCAAACACAGCATTCCAAGAAAAGAACCTCATACCAACTGTGAAGCATGGAGGTGGAAGTGTCATGGTTTGGGGCTGCTTTGCTGCAGCAGGACCTGGTCAGCTCACCATCATAGAATCCACGATGAATTCTACTGTGTATCAGAAGGTGCTTGAAGAACATGTGAGACCATCAGTTAGAAAATTAAAGCTGAAGCGGAACTGGACCATGCAACATGACAATGACCCAAAACATACTAGTAAATCAACCAAAGATTGGCTGAAAAAGAAGAAATGGAGAGTCCTGGAATGGCCAAGTCAAAGTCCAGATTTGAATCCCATTGAGATGCTGTGGGGTGACTTGAAAAGGGCTGTACGTGCAAGAAACCCCTCAAACATCTCACAGCTGAAAAAGTTCTGCATTGAGGAGTGGGGTAAAATTTCCTCAGACCGATGTCGAAGACTGGTAGATGGCTACAAGAACCGTCTCACTGCAGTTATTTCAGCCAAAGGAGGTAACACTCGCTATTAGGGGCAAGGGTGTCCTATCTTTTTCCTCAGTTAGAATAGGCATTTTTGTAGAATGACATTTACAGAAGATCTTGAAAAGACTTTTCTTCAGTTTTCTTTGTTTAGTTGGATTACTTTAATCTCTCTGTATTGTTGAAACGGAGATGAAATAACCTTTTATTAAAAATGTTACAAAAAACCACATGCTTTCAAAGGGTGTCCTAATTTTTTCACATGACTGTATTTTAATGAACGTGAGCTTGTCCACATTGGCTGTGGACAGGTGGCTGCACTTATCTGTGATAACGCCCCCTGCCGTGCTAAACACACGTTCAGATAATACACTGGCCGCAGGGCAGGCCAGCACCTCCAAGGCGTAAAGGGCAAGCTCAGGCCATGTGCCCAATTTGGAGACCCAGAAGTTGAAGGGGGCAGACCAGTCATTCAGTACATGTAGGCGTGTGAATACATACTGCTCAACCATGTTGTTGAAATGCTGCCTCCTGCTAAGACGTTCCATATCAGCTGGTGGTGCTGGTTGTTATGGCGTGCTGACAAAGCTTTTCCACATTTCGGCCATGCTAACCCTGCCTTCTGAGGTGCTGGGGGTGCCCCAGCTGCATTTGTTGACCTCTTACTCATCCTCTGCCTTTGTCTTGTGCTTCCACTGTGCCCCCGCTGTCAGGTGGGAATGCCACCAGCAGCGCATCTACCAGTGTGCGCTTGCATTCGCGCATCTTATGATCACGCTCCAGTGACTGAATTAAGGACTGTATGTTGTCCTTGTAATGGGGATCCAGTAGTGTGGCCACCAAGTAATCAGCACAAGTTAGAATGTGGGTAACTCGGCGGTCGTTACGGAGACACTGCAGCATGTAATCGCTCACGTGTGCCAGGCTGCCCAGAGGCAACGAAAAGCTGTCCTGTGTGGGAGGTGTATCATCTGTGTCATCTGTATCCACCCCATCCACGCACTAGTGATGGCCATGAGCTGGTCTGGGTGCCACCCTGCTGTGAACATGGTTCCTCCTCCTCCTCCTCCTCCTCCTCTATCTCCTCCTCCTCATCCCCCACCTCGTCATCCTCCAGAACTGTGCCCTGGCTGGATAATTGTGTACCTTGGGGTTGTGGGTGCAGGAACCCACCCTCGGAGCCACTTGGGAATGACTGTCGGAAACCCTATGAAATGATCCCTCTTCCTCCTCTTCCTCCTCCTCATGTGCCACATCCTCTTCCATCATCACCAGCAGCGGTTTTTTCAAGGAGGCATAGAAGTGGGATAGCTACGCTGAGAACTGCGTTATCGGCACTGGCCATGTTGGTTGAGTACTCGATACAGTGCAACAAGGAACACAGGTTTTGCATGGATGCCCAGTAATGGTGGTGAAGTGGTGTTCCGCAGAGCGACTCACCAGTGCGTGCTGCAGCTGAAACTCCACTATCGCCTGCTGCTGCTCGCACAGTCTGGCCAGCATGTACAAGGTGGGTTCCAACTTGTGGGCATGTCGCATGTGAGGCGGTGAGCAGGAAGGCCTTAGTTACGCTGCAGCGTTGACAGGCGAGCAGTAGCAGGGTGAGAACGCCAAAAGCGCGCACACAGACGGCCTGCACTTTATGCTGCAGTTCTGACATATCGGGGTAATTTTTAAG
Source organism: Bufo gargarizans (assembly GCF_014858855.1). Taxonomy (NCBI): domain Eukaryota; kingdom Metazoa; phylum Chordata; class Amphibia; order Anura; family Bufonidae; genus Bufo; species Bufo gargarizans. The sequence continues at coordinate 328,356,294 of NC_058080.1, read as the reverse complement.
GAACCTCTGCACCACCAAATTCAGCACATGCGCCAGGCAAGGGATGGGTGTCAAACCGGCTATTCCCAGAGCTGCTATGAGATTTCGACCATTATCGCACACCACCAGGCCGGGCTTGAGGCTGACTGGCACCAACCACTTATCGGTCTGTTGTTCAAGGCCCATCCACAGCTCCTGTGCGGTGTGGGGTTTGTCCCCCAAACAGATAAGTTTTAAAACTGCCTGCTGTCGTTTACCCCTGGCTGTGCTGAAGTTGGTGGTGAAGGTGTTACGCTGATCGGATGAGGAGCTGGTAGAGGATGAGGAAGAATAGTAGGAGGAGGAAGCAACAGGAGGCAAACTGAAGCGCCCTGCTATCCTCGGTGGTGAAAGGACATGCGCCAAACTGCTATCCGCCTCAGGCCCAGCCACCACTGCATTTACCCAGTGTGCTGTTATGGAGATATAACCACCCTGACCGTGCTTACTGGTCCACGTATCCGTAGTCAGGTGCACCTTGCCACAGATGGCGTTGCGCAGTGCACACCTGATTTTGTCCCCTACTTTGTTGTGCAGGGAAGGGATGGCTCACCTGGAAAAGTAGTGGCAGCTGGGCACGACGTACTGTGGGACAGCCACCGCCATAAGGCTTTTAAAACTATCCGTCTCCACCAGACGGAATGACAGCATTTCAAAGGCCAGTAATTTAGAAATGCTGGCATTCAGGGTTAGTGATCGCAGGTGGGTACTTCCTCTTCCTCTCCAGCGTATGGGAGATGGAGAGCTGAACACTTCCGTGGGACATTGTGGAGATGCTTGGTGGTGGTGTTGCTGGAAGATCCTATGTTTGCGGGGTGGCAGGTGGCACTGTCACTCCAGACGTGGATGAAGAGGCCGAGACTGCAGCAGAAGAGGAAGCAGGAGGAGCCAGAGACCTTTCTTGGTTTTTGAGGTGTCTACTCCACTGCAGCTCGTGCTTTGCATTAAATGCCTGAGAATGTTTATGCCTCACTTCAGGCTCTGATTGCACACCATGCAAACCACTCGTGTCTTGTCGTCATCACATTGTCTGAAGAACTGCCACGCCAAGGAACTCCTTGGAGCTGGCTTTGGTGTGCTCGGTCCTTCGCTGCGGTGGGCATTAGTAGGCGTACTGTCTAGAGGACAGCCTCTCCGCTTTTGCACCCTGCTCCCTCTTCTGCTGTGCTGGTGGCTCTGTGCGACCACCGCCTCTTCCTCAGAACTACATAGGTCACTCGCATGACCTTGATTCTATGTGGGGTCGAGGAACTCATCGTCCTCCACATCATTTTCCACCCAGTCTTCACCCCTGCCCTCCTTTTTGGTCTGCACACTTTTGAAAGCCCCAGCAGTTGGCAGCTGTGTTTCATCATCATCCAAGACATGCTGCGATGGTCCTCCCATGTACTTATCTTGAAAGATAAGTGGTTGGGCATCGGTGCACTCAATCTCTTCCACTTCTGGGGCATGGCTAGGTGGATGGCCCTGGGAAACCCTGCTAACAGAGTCATCAAAAAGAAGAATAGACTGCTGCATGACTTGGGGCTCAGACTGCTTGGCTGATTTGCAAGGGGGTGAAGTAAAAAGACTGATGGACATCGGCTGCAGGTGACAACTGTGGTCTTTCAGCATGAGACTGGGTGGGAGACAATGTGAAGGAACTGGATCCACTGTGAGCAACCCAATCTATCGCCTGTACTTGTTCAGGCCTAACCATTTGTAGAGCCGCATTTAGGCCCAACCAAATACCGCTGCAGGTTTTGTCGCCTACTCGCACCCGAAGAAGGGGTTTCACTTGTGCTTGTAGCTGGCACAGATCAGACACGTCCTCTCCCTGCAACAGGAGCTCCACCAGCACCACAACCTGGGCCACGTCCCTTATTTGACGCTCTCCTCATATTTCTCGAATTTAGGATCTTGCCCTAAATGGGTGTTGAAATTAATAGTAGAACAGAACGGCAGTATGTACAGGGTGTATCTCACACGCCCTGAACCAGACTAGGCCTCAATTAAATTTGTTTGCCAAAAATGGCTGTATTTCAAATACCTGAATAAAACCCCTGTATTTATTGGGAATTTCAAACGTCTTGATGATGTAAGGGCGCAACAATTGTGTTTTTTGCCCCAAAAGGTGTTTTATTAATAGAACAATATAACCCCTTTATATAAAGGGTGTATCTCACACACCCTGACCCACACTAGGCCTCAATTAAATATTTGTGCACCAAATGGCGGTATTTCAAATATCTGAATATAACGCAAATATATAAAGGGCGTATCTCACAATGACATATGCATCAAAGGCTGCCAAATAAACTTTTTTTTTGCCCAAAAGGGTGTTTGTTTAATAACTGAATATAAAAGCAGTATATAACCCTTGAATTTCACATGTGCTGATGCTGCAAAGGCTGTACAATGGTGTATTTTGGCCAAAAAGTATGTTTTTAAAAACTCAGAAATCTATGGCTGTATTTCTAGCTTAAATCGCACACTAACTAATCCAGATGTTGCATATTGCCCAAAAAGTGTTTTTTTTATACTAACAGAATATGAAAGCTGTATATATTAAACTTGAATTTCACACTTGCTGTAAAATAGTGGTTTTTGACAACAACAAAAAAGTGTGTTTTAAAAAAAAAACTGAAAATGATGGCTGTATTTCTAGCTTAAATTGCACACTGACTAATCCAGATGTTGTATATTGTTTTTTTTACTAACAGAATATGAAAGCTGTATATAACGCTTGAATTTCACACGTCCAGATGCAGCTAGGGATTTAAAATAGTGTATTTTGCACAAAAAGGGTGTTTTAAAATACCCAGAAAATTATGCCTGTATTTCTAGCTAAAATTGCAAACTGACTAATCCTGCAAATGCACCCGATGTTGCATATTGCCCAAAAAAGGGTGATTTTTTTTTTTTTACAACCAGATTAGTTTTTCAAGCTTGGATTAGAATGTAACAAAAGCTCAGATGCAGTACTGGTGCACTGAGCTCTCATAAAATGGCCGCCGCCGCGGCGTTGCTTTTTTTGGTCAATGGGCTCAGGGAAGGGTAAAAAGATTGTGCCCTGCACCCACACAACTAATTGTATGTAGATCGCTGAGTTAGATACTCTCCTATTCTCTCCCTGAAATCACATGCTGCACTGGCCAATCACAGCCATGCCATTAGTAGGCATGGCTGTGATGGCTTCTAAGGTCAGACAGTTAAACGCTTGTTGATTGGCTGCTCTGCAGCCTTTCAAAAAGTGCTGAACACCAAACCCGAACTTTTACTGAAATTTTCGGGTTCAGGTCCGGGGTCCAAAAATCCTAAAGTTCGGTTCGAACCCGAACGTTACAGTTCAGGTTCGCTCAACCCTAGTGATGTAGCAACAGCAGGAGGAGACCATAGAGTGGCCCAGAGACATGGGGTTGAGTTGGCATCAGCATTAGGAGACCACAGAGTAGTGATGTGGCAGCAGCATGAGGAGAACACAGAATGGTGATGGGGCAGCATCATGAGGAGACCATAGATTGGCCCATTGACATAGTGGTGATGTGGCAGCAGTATGAGGAGACCACAGAGTGGCCCAGAGACATAGTGTTGAGGTGGCAGCAGCATGAGGAGACCACAGAATGGCCCAGTAACAGAGTGGGTAGGTGGGGGGCAATACCAGAACCAGATAAAGATGGTGGCTGACAGTAAGAGTACCTGGCAGAAGGTGTGGCATCAGGGGGGTGGCAGCATCAGAATAGTAGCTGAAGCAGGTAGCCATAAGAAATGGGTCTCTTTTGTCAAAGTGGATTATCTAGTCTGATTTGAAAATCCTGGCTGATCCATGCCTAATTAATTTTCACAGATGTCAGTTTCTTTACATTTTGGGTGGACAGACGAGTTATCCTTGGGGTAACTATGGGCCCCACATCACTAAACACCCTCTCTAATGCCACACTGCTGGCCGGGCAGGAAAGCTTGTCCAGGACAAACTCAGCCAGTCGCGGCCACAAATCGAGTTTGGCTGTCTAGTAGTCCAGGGGATCTTCGATGTGGGGTGGCAGGGTGCACTCCAAGTATGCCACAACATGCTCGTTTAGGTTCTGTTCTATGTCTAGCTGCTGGTGCTGGCGAGTAGTTTCTTCATTAGGCAGGTGAAGAAAATTGCTCATCAGCGACTCTAGACTTAAGTTGCTGCTGATGGAGCTGGTACTGCTCCTGCCCCCCCCTTCCCCAGCAGCCATGGCAGTGGAATGTGAGTGCAGAGGGCACCCCCAATCAGACCTGTGTGAGGATGGGCAACGGTGCACATAGGCAGTGGCCAACTGACTACATAGGATGTCTCCACAGTAGTTCAGTTTGTTCTCCCTCTCAGCGGGTGTGAAAAAGGCCCCCAATTTGCACTGGTAGCGAGGGTCTATCATGGTGGATAGCCAGTAGTCATCCCTCTTCTGAATGGTGACAATTCGGCTGTCACCACGCAAGCAAGTGAGCATGGATCAGGCCATTTGCGCAAGTGACTCGGAGGGACCCCGTGCCTCCATCTCCACTGCATACTGCCACGGTGTCTCGGGATCCTCTGCCTCGTCTTCCTCATCGTCCTGTAGCTCCTTTGGCTGCTCCTGCTCCTCCTCTCCTGTCAGCTGAGTAGAAAAAACACCCCTTTCGTAACACATTGCCTGTGCTCCAATGTCCTCCTCCTCCTCCTCCTTTTCCTCTTCCAGTTCAGCCCCCACAGGGCTCATGTGGCCGTCTCCTGTCCCCTGACCAGCCATTGTTACCACCATCTGTTCCAGGAAATGAATCAGTGGAATGACGTTGTTCATCCTGTAGTCCTGCTGACTGACAAATAACGTGGTGTCCTCAAAGGGCCTGAGTAAACGGCAGGTGTCACTCATGAGCTGCCACTGGCTGGCATCAAAGTTACACAGTAGAGTACACTTATCAGTTTGGATCAACAAGAGATGTTCTTCCCATTGTTGGTCATTATGGTTCCGATTTTGAGTTGTCAAGGAGAAAACCAGGATTCGATTTCTTGACGAAGGACACAGAGCAGTTCCTCCCCGTGTGACTCAGTTTGCCCATGAAAATGAGGTGCAGGACATCGTGACACCGACGTGCCCTGCACTTGTGGTATGCTGGAGGGGCACTGTGAATTGTCCCTGCAGTGGAGGCTGAGGACATAGTGGAGGATGAGGAGGCAGAGGCGGACAATGTCGTAGGACCAATGGCGTGACAACGTAGAGGCAGAAGTGGCGTGACCTGGCCAAGTTGCTGGTATGGTTGTGCTGGTCCCTGACCGTAGTTACAGCTTTACACATCGGTGCTGCCGTTCACTTTGGCAGACACCGATAGGCTCAAGGACTGGCCCACCTTCTGTTCTATATATTTGTGCAGGGCTGGTACTGCTTTTCACAAAGAAATGATGGCTTGGGACTATCCACCTCGGCTCAGCAAAAGCCATCAGTTGTCTGAAAGGTGCAGAGTCCACCACTTGGAAAGGGAGGGACTGTAGCACCAGCAACTTGGCCAGGAGCACATTAAGCTTCTGTGCCGTTGGATGAGTGCACGCATACTGCTGTCTCTTGGCAATTGCTTAAGTGATTTATTGCTGATGTAATGACTGACGAGGAGTAGGAGCAGGAGCATCTGGACCAGTAGAAGATGGGAATGACAGGCAGCTTCCTTCGGCTGAGGTGGTGGAGCCTTGACTGGCTGAAACTGGGTTCATGCCAATGGGTGATACAGCATTTGCTGCAGCAGGCTGGATCACCATATCAGAGCCACAGTTCTCCCATGCCACTTTATGGTGACGCTGCATATGTTGATGCAAGGCTGTGGTGCCAACATTGGCACCCTCGCCACACTTCACCTTCTGCCCACATATTCTACATATGGCCATGTTAACCTTCTCCGCCGGCTTTACAAAAACTGCCACACCGTCGAGTAGGTGATTTTTTTTTTCCCCCAACTGTCTGCACTGACTGACTGACTGCTACCGCCACTGTCTCCGTGAACCCCTGCACCACTACTTCCCGGGAAGGTAGGCTGCTCCGAAGCAGGTGGTCTTCCCCAGGCATGTTTGGCTCCCGACCTCCCACTGCTGCCACCCTGCTGACTCTCACCCATGCTACCACATTGCTGGCTCAGCCGCTGCCTCACGGGCAAGCTGCCACCCTCTTCTCCTGATGATGATAAAAGCCCTTTCTGCACCCGGCTCCCAAATGCGATCGGCTTCATCATCATCAAGTAGTGTCTGCACGTCACTGATGTCCTTCTCAATGGTCTCTGGGTCAGGGGCCTGACCGCTTGCAACACCATCTTCCACGCCACTCTCCTCATCACTACTTGCCCGCCTACCGGAGGAAGCGGTGGATGTCTCCTCTAGATCTTGGCTGGGCAGTAACTGCTGCCTGTCCTCTAGTAGCTCGTACTCGCTGTATAGTGGAACTGAGCCCACCGCATACAATACTTCTGTGGCTGAGGAAACAGCAAAGGACAGAGGCAGGTTGAGGACAGGTGAGGGCGAGGGCACAGGGCCTGCTCCCGGGCCATGCCAACTAAGGGTTGTGTCGGACGAACCCACCGACTATTGGCTGGGGGTATCTGATGTCACTTGTGATGAAGTGGATGACAGAGTTAACCAATCAAGAACCTTTGGGTTGCTGGTCAAGACACGACTGCTAGATGACACCAGGAGCTCAGGGCTCTCGCTGCGACTCCTGCTGTCACGTCCCCTTACTCTGCTGCGACCTCTGCCACTCCTGCTGTGTATGGCCTGGCACTTCTCTGTCTGACATACTTTTAGCTGAACTAAATAAATTAAAAGCAAATTGAAACACCCCTAAAAGTGACAAATGGATTTTTCTTCTTGAACTGAAATAGGCCACTAAACCCTTTCACCACAAATAATTGCAACAGTGAATGTGAAGATACGAGATGTGCAGTACCTGAAACTACGGATACTGGAAGCCTGTGCTAGCATTTCTCCTGCGGTGTTGCTATCAGTGTGTGAAGAGTAGGAGAAGAGGGTTGCATTGACAATCCAACACAATGGGCAGCACATTGAACGCATTTTATAAGTGGTCAGAAACTTGTAAATAACTCATGAAAGAATAAAGTAACGTTAAAACCAAGCACACCATAGTTTTTTTTGTGAAATTCCCAATACATTTGATGTGTCACATGACCCTCTTCCTATTGAAAAAACTAAAGTTGTATTCAAAATGGCCGTAAATTACTGTTACTGTGAACAGTTAAGCAAGTTGACACATATCCCCTATATTTTTTTTTACTTACATCATTCATATTTTCAAAATAACAAAAAGGAAAAGGGCCTGAAGCAAAAGTTTGGACATCCTGGATGGTTAATACCTAGTGGCACCTCCTTTGGCAACTATCACAGCTTGTAAAGACTGGTCTTTTGTAGTCAAGAGAGGGTTCTGATTTACCTTTCTATTAGGCCTCATGCACACGACAGTATTTTTTCACGGTCCGCAAAAATGGGGTCCGTGATCCGTGACCGTTTTTTCGTCCGTGGGTCTTCCTTGATTTTTGGAGGATCCACGGACATGAAAAAAAAGTTGTTTTGGTGTCCGCCTGGCCGTGCGGAGCCAAACGGATCCGTCCTGAATTACAATGCAAGTCAATGGGGACGGATCCGTTTGATGTTGACACAATATGGTGCCATTTCAAACTTATCCGTCCCCATTGACTTTCAATGTAAAGTCAGGAGTCCCTTTTATACCATCAGATCGGAGTTTTCTCCAATCCGATGGTATATTTTAACTTGAAGCGTCCCCATCACCATGGGAACGCCTCTATGTTAGAATATACTGTCGGATATGAGTTAGATCCTGAAAACTCATTTCCGACAGTATATTCTAACACAGAGGCGTTCCCATGGTGATGGGGACGCTTCTAGTTATAATATACTACAAACTGTGTACATGACTGCCCCCTGCTGCCTGGCAGCACCCGATCTCTCTCTTACAGGATGGCGTGATCAGCACAATTAACCCCTCAGGTGCCGCACCTGAAGGGGTTAATTGTACTATCATATCCCCCTGTAAGAGATCAGGGCTGCCAGGCAGCAGGGGGCAGACCCCCCCCTCCTCAGTTTGAATATTATTGGTGGCCAGTGCGCCCCCCCCCTCCCTCCCTCTATTGTAATAATTCGTTGGTGGCAGTGTGCACCCCCCCCGGCCCCCCCTTCCTCCCTCTATTGTAATAATTCATTGGTGGCACAGTGTGCGCCCCCCATCGCCCCCCCACCACTTCCTCCCTCTATTGTAATAATTCATTGGTGGCACAGTGTGCGCCCCCCCCCCTTCCTCCCTCTATTGTAATAATTTGTTGGTGGCACAGTGTGCGCCTCCCATCGGCCCTCCTCCCTCTATAGCATTAACAACATTGGTGGCCAGTGTGCGGCCTCCCATCTCCCCCCTCCCCCCCCCTCTCCCGATCATTGGAGGCAGCGGAGTTCCGATCGGAGTCCCAGTTTAATCGCTGGGGCTCCGATCGGTAACCATGGCAACCAGGACGCTACTGTAGCCCTGGTTGCCATGGTTACTTAGCAATAGTACAATAGTAAAAGATTCATACTTACCTGGGAGCTGCGATGTCTGTGTCCGGCCGGGAGCTCCTCCTACTGGTAAGTGACAGTTCATTTAGCAATGCGCCGCACAGACCTGTCACTTACCAGTAGGTGGAGCTCCCGGCCGGACACGAACATCGCAGCAGCCAGCAGGTAAGTATGAATCTTCTACTATTGTACTATTGCTAAGTAACCATGGCAACCAGGACTGCAGTAGCGTCCTGGTTGCCATGGTTACCGATCGGAGCCCCAGCGATTAAACTGGGACTCCGATCGGAACTCCGCAGCCACCAATGATCGGGGGGGATGGGAGGCCGCACACTGGCCACTAGTGATGAGCGGCAGGGGCAATATATTCGAATTCGCGATATTTCGCGAATATTTGGGTGAATATTCGCCATATATTCGCGAATTCATGATCTCCAGGCATTATTTTCTTGATTGCGAAAATTCGCATAAAATTCGCATACAAATTTTCGCATAAAATTTGCCTTCGCAATTACAAATATATTTTGCGATATTCTAAATATTTGCGAATTCTCGAAGTGCCGATATTCGCGATTAAAATTAGCAATTCGAATATTTGTGATCAACACTACTGGCCACCAATGTTGTTAATGCTACAGAGGGGGGGGCGATGGGGGGCGCACACGGATCACGGACACGGATGCCAATCTTGTGTGCATCCGTGTTCTTTCACGGACCCATTGACTTGAATGGGTCCATGAACCGTTGTCCGTCCAAAAAATAGGACAAGTCATATTTTTTGGACGGACAGGATACATGGATCATGGTCTCGGCTGCAAAACGGTGCATTTTCCGATTATATTTATTTATTTATTTATTTTTTCATGGACCCATTGAAAGTCAATAGGTCCCCGAAAAAAAAAGGAAAACTGCACAACGGCCACAGATCCACACAACGGTCGTGTGCATGAGGCCTTAGGCTAGGTCTACACGACGATAGATGGGGCACAACTACACTGCAACATTTTGTTGCACCAATGTTGCGCGACAATTTTTATAATGGTAATCTATGGTGTCGCACTGCAACAAGTGACATACTGCGACGCAACAGTTGCAGAAAAATACATCTCGAATGGATGTTTTGTGACTGTCACGTCGCAGTCGCAACATGTTGCAGTGTGACACCATAGACTATAATTGTAAAAATTGTCGCGTGACATTGGTGCGACAAATATCGTTGTGTAGACCTATCCTTAATCCTATGAGCAGCTGTCTCTTCCAGACTTTCTCTTGACCTCCATTGTTTTTGTTAATTTGCCATTTCTTAATTACATTTAAAATTGAGGAAATAGCAACATGAAACTTCTTTAAAAGTCACAAGCTGGAGGTTTTACCATGGCCTTTACAGTCCCCTGATCTGAGCATCATTGAAAATCTGTGGATAGACCTCAAAAGAATGGAAAATGACCCAGGAACCTCACAGAATGGATGAAATCTGCACTGATGTGTGGCCCAAGGTGAGGTGCAATTTATAACTTGCACCTCACATATCAGTAAACTGCTGTATGTGCTATATATCTGTACATACTGCAATTTTTTTTTTATACCTCTTACCAAGGGACCTTGTTTCCCGGGTCGATCACGGTCGTGTGCATGAGCCCTAAGCTCTCCTCAATGAATGCTTACATTAGTTTACCTTACTTGACACCCTGTGTATAAATAAGATTTACTTATGGTCAAATATGTGTAGTTACCAAAGTCCATATTGGTTCCATCTATGTTCTCTGCAAATATTAGAATTCAAGTTCAGCCTAGCATGCCTGGCTTATCTTATAATGCTAGCTTTGAATATTTCTGGAGGACAGACGAGGTCAGGAGTTGAAATAATCCTTGTCATGAATTTTGAGGACTAAAAGCTGAGGCCTTCTAGTAGCTTGATTCCCTCTATGAGAAACATCAGGACTGAGTGCGAGAAATATGTTAATAAAAAGTCCTGTCAAGTCCACAACATAAAAGAGACTTGATCATCTATGCCTAGATCCCAGCGTCATTATTATTATTATTATTATTACTTTTTATCTAGTTTCCCATCAGTCATTTGTAATTAAGATCAGAGGTCAAATTTAAAGCGAAATCAGAATTATATAATTATATAAGAAAGCAAGAGACAAAAAAATATATGGAGCCGTAGGGATTCTTATGTGCTCTAGGCAGCAAGAGCAAAACACTGTGTCCAGGTACCCATATAGTGCAAATTATAATGAACAGCACTAATAAAAGATAAATACTCCCTAGCTGTGAGTTACAACAAGATTTGTGTTTTCCTGTAACAGATGGAAGAAGGCGACATGTAGATAACAATCAGGTAAAGAGTAGGGACAGAGCAAGTTTATCAGCTGATATTTACTGTACATACAATAATCTTACTTGGAAAATTGCACTATTATTAATCAACACTTTATGAAATTATTTGTGAGGCAGTTTAGGAACCACTGAATGTTCCTACCATGTAATACAGGTCCTCACTTAAACTTACTTAAGAAATAACAGTTACCATATGTATGAATATGCTGGTGTCCACAATTAGTTGTTACAACACTAGGTTTCTCCTTATAGAGAAACAAATCCATATAATGAACAATTGATATAGGTATTTAGCAGAACACTCACTGTGATTATAACTCCACATTATGATGTGATATATACATACCAGGACGGTTCAATTCAACTTGCTGATTCTTCCCTGTGAGTTTAAGATGGTTTCCGGCTTGCAGCACAGCAAGACTGATGTTTCTGGGACCTGTAATTTGGAAGTGCTTTTTTAAGCAATCTATGCAGTAGATGATTGTCTGGCAGCTGCATACAGAAAAAGAAAATCACTGCCCTCACATACTTAAAGGAGGAGCGTTCCCAGAGAGTGGATTAGATTTTAGGTATGCGTATTTGTGTTATAAAGTCTTAGTGGAATATAGGCAGCAGTGTATACGTGGTTTAGAAAAGTCTTCTTGCTAAAGTGGATCTAAAGCACATGGCTGAGTAATTTGTTATTGGTGAACTGGCAGGAGAGGGGTTAAGTTGCCACAGGGGCAGTGGGCATGGCTTATGCTAAATAAGTAGGAATGGCTAAACAATGTTATAACCCTCTTTGGTACCTCTCCTAAAGCAGTCTATTGCTAGGGCATGCACACTTTTGTACGTGAGGAAAGTATCAAGTCTTTTTTGTTTAACAATGCTGTCATTGTTGTAGTTTAACATCCTGTCCCTAGCAAGCCTACAGCAAATGTTTTACAATGCATATTGTCTGGAGGTCTCTTAGATTACATTTCAGATATCTCAAAGTTTTGTCATAAGCAGGGACCCTGCCCAAGTATGGCTCAGATACCATGTACAGTGCTTAACAGAGTTGTGTAACACTTGCATAGTATTTGTAGCACATACCAAAAAAAAAAAAAAAAAGGGGTTTCTTTCCTCAACCATAGTTCACTGCAATGGCAGTATCGTCACTAAATTGCATTACTGCTTCTTATTATGAAGGCACTAGTGAGCTCTAGTGGTAGGTTGCGATAACAAATACAACTATGCAGCAGACAGTGTTTTATGAAAACCTGTGTCCTATTTGTTTCATTTGTTTTGTTTGTTTTAATTTAAAAAAAATCACTTTATTAACAATCAGTTGTCTTAAAGATGTACTGTGTATAGGGTTCTTTCACACTAGTGTTATTCTTTTCCGGTATTGAAATCCGGTAAAGGGTCTCAAAACCAGAAAAAAAAACGCATCAGTTTTGTCTTAATGCATTCTGAATGGAAAGTAATCAATTCAGTATGCATCAGGATGTCTTCCATTCCGTCCCTTGTACGGTAATTGACCGAACAAAATACTGCAGCATGCCGCTGTATTTTTTCCAGCCAAAATCCTAGAAAAATACTGCACTTCCCGGATCGGCATTAATTTCCGGTATTAATGCTGGATCCGGTACAAAGTGTTCTGGAATTTGCCACATTGCCGGATCCAGTTTTCCGGTCTGCACATGCTTCGGGACATAGGAGGAGCTATTTTTGCTTTTGATCTTTAAATACCGGATCCATTATTCCAGATGATACTGGATGAGACAGATCCGGTATTTCACTGCATCCGTCTAACAGATCCAGAAAAAAAGGTTTTCCGTTTGTACATGGCTTGCCGGATCCGGAAGGCAGTTCCAGCAATGGAACTGTCTGCCAGAATCAAAAAACGCTAGTGCGAAAGTACCCTTAGGCAACAGTACAAAAAATAAAATTAACTTTATTATCAGTCAATCACTGACAAGTTCCAAGTAGATTGGAGGTCACAGTCAACTTTCTTGCTCAAGTCATACAGTACATGAAGTTAAAAACTGTAGCGGATCTCAAGAGCCATCAGCTCCATGTCCCACATTGCTATTCCCTATTAAAAGGGTTGTCCAGGTTCATAGCTGAACCCGGACATACCTCCATTTTCACCACAGCAGCCCCCCCTGACATGAGCATCAGAGCAGTTCATGCTCCGATGCTCTCCTTTGCTCTGCACTAAATTGCGCAGGGCAAATGCATTTTTTGGAGTTCCGGTGATGTACCGGGGCTCTCCATGGGGCTGCCAGGAACCACTGTGATGTCACCGGCACTGATGGGCGGAATTTAGCGCTGCCCTAGCCAGTAAAACAGCTAGGGCAGCACTAAAGCCCGCCCATCAGAGCCGGTGACGTCACCGAACACAATGTCGGGTGGAAGTTTCCGCCCAGCAGTGTTTTATTGAAAACAAAAGAGCCCGTGCCCAGCGCGATTTAGCCAACATCAGGGTGGCTGCCGGGGTGAAAATAAGGGTATGTCCGGGTTCAGCTCTGAACACAGACATCCCCTTTAGGCCTCTTTCACACTACCGTTTTTTTTTCCGTTTTGCGGTCCGTTTTTTGCGTTCCGTATACGGTCCGTATACGGAACCATTCATTTCAATGGTTCCGCAAAAAAAACCCGAATGTGTTCCGTATGCATTCCGTTTCCGTATTTCCGTTTTTCCGTTCCGTTGAAAGATAGAACATGTCCTATATTTGGCCGCAAATCACGGTCCGTGGCTCCATTCAAGTCAATGGGTCCGCAAAAAAAACGGAACACATACGGAAATGCATCCGTATGTCTTCCGTATCCGTTCCGTTTTTTGCGGAACCATCTATTGAAAATGTTATGCCCAGCCCAATTTTTTTCAATGTAATTACTGTATACTGTATATGCCATACGGAAAAACAGAACGGAACAACGGAACGGAAACGGAACCACAACGGAAGCAAAAAAACGGAACAACGGATCCGTGAAAAACGGACCGCAAAACACTGAAATGGACATACTGTAGTGTGAAAGAGGCCTTAAGGCTACAGGCTGAGGCAGGAGAGTAATTAACTATAAATGACTGGGCCCCTCCCCAGCTACTTCTCCGCAAACCCCCTCCTCCCGTGCAACCCCCACTCCTGTGACTAGTCAAGATGGCCCATGCTTCTCATACAACCCCCCACCCACTCAGATAACAAATATGAAAAAATAAAACATAAAATCTGAGGAGTTTTATTTTTAGCAATTCTGAGATCACAGTTGCAGCAACCTGCGAGTGGAGCTGTGATCCCATTCATTTACTGCGATCTGTCACGCCCATGATCGCTGTGCAACCTCCGCCTCACACACATTAACATGGCACCAAACAGAACTGTATTGTGCACTGCCATTTATCAATATTGTAGCAACCAACTCAGGACCAAAGTCTTTCCAGTCCATCAAGAAGTAGTATTTTCCTTTAACCTTCTTCATGACCAGGATGCAGGGGCGTAGCTAATGGCTCATGGGCCCTGGTGCAAGAGTTCAGATTGGGGCCTCCCTTCCCTTAGTGCTTTGTGACCAGGGGCAGGAAGCACAAAGCCTTTGTGCTGCCCAAGGCAAAAATTGAAACGGCACCCCCTTGAGCCATAGGTGTAACTTTACCAGCATGCACTTAATATAGTACTGGTGTCTTATGTACCACAAGGGTCTTTGGGCCCCCTCAGGCTCCTGGGCCCGGTAGCGACTGCTAACTCAGCACCCCCTATAGCTACGCCCCTGCCAGGATGTCTTTTTACCACATAAACATTATCAGAGTTGACCGGGGAGGTAACAGGCATAGGTCTTCTGGAATAACAATTAAGAATTACAGGCTTGAGTTAGGGACATGTGGAATGAGTTAGGTATCCACAAAAAAGCAGGGAGACACAATTTGTAGCAGACTGGGTTGAATTGTTTTAACACCTCATAGGGGTAGAGGAAGCAAGTTGTCAGTTTGTATGAAGGAACCCTGAGCCTGATATTCTTAGTAGACAGTTAAAGCTTATGTCCAGATGAAAACTGAGTTGGCGACCTGCATTTACGGTTGCCAAATTTCTTCACCTGGGCTGAGGTCTGCAGAAGAGCAGTGCTAGTCTCCCGTCAGATCTAGGAGATGTTTAACAGAAAAGTCAGCAGCTGGTACTCCAGCGGAAGCTCCTATAGTTGACAGTACTTGCAAGAATTCTCACTATAAAGATTATTATGCAAAATCTGCCCACAGAAGCAAATTTGCCCAATCATTCTGGTGATCATTAGTAAAGAGGCACCAGTAGTTGGTAAAACATTTTTTCATATACTCTAATTTACTATTGGCCTGTGAGTGGCAAGCAGAATAGAAGTCCAATTTGACATTCAGAAGATTGCATACAGCTCTCTAGAACGTGGATGCAAAATTGCATTTCCTGGTCAGGCACGATGTGTAAAGGAAATCCATGGAGATGGAAAATGTGCTGAAAAAACAATTTAGCTAGCTCGCTGGCAGATGGTAGACCAGGCAGGGGCAAAAAGTAAGCCATTTTTGAATAATGATAAACACCCCCCGGATGACTGTGCAGGCAGTGAAAGGAAGCAAATGCATGGCAATATCCTTGGGACTTTGGGCATCTGCAGAACGCAAAGGAAGCCAGCAGGACTTTGCTTTGGAGTCTTGTTTTGGGCACATGCTAAAACAAAGTCCCAGATGACTTTGGAAATGGAAGGGCACCAGTAGTATCAGGTTATCAGATCAGAGGTTTTACAAAAGCCAGGGTGACCGGCAGGTTTTTAGCGATGACCCTAATTCGACAGCTGTTTTCTCCTTGTAGAAGGAACAACAGTTTTACCTGGTGAGATATCTCTTAACTGGATTGCAGCAACTGGAACAATGTAAGCTGGATCTACCAAAAAGGAGAAACAAAATACATATATCCATAAAACAGAGACTGTATATGGCAAATATGGGAAGTGTAGGCTGGGATTAGTTTGGTAAAGGGCCCATATGTGTGCTGTAAAACAACCTGGCACATATGTTGCCATGGTCCCAGACCCACTCCAGCTAAATATTTTAAGATAAGCATTCAGTCCCTTGGGATTCAGAGACCAGAATTCACAAATTTTCCTTTATTCAGCTGTAGACATTGTAGCAGCAAAGTCACCTCCTTTCCAATCTCTCTTTAATGTCTGTAGTTTTATAAACCTAATACACTTAATACGTTACTATTGTGATACAATTTAAAATGATTGGACAAAGAATGTTTTTTATAACTTTTTTGGGAATGCTCTTGATATGATCCAAAATCCTAACTTTCAAGAGTCTCTTGGTCTGTCCAATATATTGTTTGGCACAAATATAATTGCCCCTTCACTATGACATGTAATAGTTTCTTTGATCTCCCAAATGAAATTATTAGAGGTGGAATTAACTGTTTGGGTTCTCTATGGAAACATTGTAAGTTTACAATTCTGACAGGCCATACCTAAAAAAAAAAAAAAAAAAAAAAACTTTTACTTTCATGGTGTGGGTGGTCAATGAGTTTTCAATCCCCTAACCATAAGTGCCCCTCTAAATCCCATATTAGGTACTGTTGTATACACTATAGGGGGATGTTCTGGAAGGATAATCCCCAAAACGTCTTGCATACACTGTAGGGGGACTGTCACGGTGGGGAGTGGGGAAAAACCCCCACCGTACAACGTAAAGGGATAAAGGGGAAGCAGCTAGGCCAGGGCGACTGAATCAAGGAGCAGGTCACCTCCTATAGCGTCCCTAATCCTCACCGTATGAGCGGACCTGGATGGTAGGATGGCTCATACCAGGATAAATATGGCCCTGACTCGCCCTGATAATCCCTCACATAGGAGCACCTGTTCTTCTCAGACATGGATGAACAGGAGTCTCAAATGGCCTAGCAGCAGGGAAAAGGGAAGCCCATATACAGCTAGATGATTGGCAGGTAAGAACCACAAGACTTCTCACTT
Organism: Bufo gargarizans; assembly: GCF_014858855.1. Lineage (NCBI taxonomy): Eukaryota > Metazoa > Chordata > Amphibia > Anura > Bufonidae > Bufo > Bufo gargarizans. The sequence goes on along the minus strand of NC_058080.1, from coordinate 328,339,436 downwards.
ACCAGCCAAAGCCTCCACAACTGGAACCCGTGCATAAGTACAGGAGCCTGAACACACAGCAGGTCACAGTACAAACTACTACACAGGAATCCAGCATACCAACTCTGCCAGAGTCCCCCATGCTCACACAGTGCATGGCAGCCCCAAGCAGCGCTGCATATAGGCTTATGGTCCCCCCTCCGGGAAACAAGCCCCCTCGCGGAGGTACAACACACACAGGGAAAACATCTTGCACACATGCAGGGACAAACACCAACAGCCCGGACATATAACAACAAACAAGACGTACAACAAACCCTGAACATAAACCCAAACCAAACATACAACAAGTGAGGTTGGTGCCATGCTGCGGACAGGTTTGAGAAGGTCTGAAAGAATATCTGTGCATTAGTTATCCGACAGCCTCTTTTGGTTTCACTTTGTCTGTGTGTTGCTGGTATGTCCACACCCCCTGTTCAGGTGTGGATCATGTGACCTTCACCTCCCCCTATTTAGTCTGACTTTACCCATCACTCCTTGCTCTGGATAGCTTTATTGGAATAGCTGGAGTGTGGTTCGTGGTGAAGTCCTGTTCGTCCATCATCCATCAGCCTCAGAAGTTAAGTGTTCCGCTTGTTGTGTTTTGTATTCCCCCCCCCACCTTTGTTGTTTACTAGGCCTCAGCGAGACGCTGGTTCCTTCACCTTCGTCATTACTATTAGGGCAACTGAGGGCCACCAGGGTTTTCTAGGTTCCTGTGTATGGGCATTTCCATTGAGAGGTGCCCATACAGATAGGAGCATGGGCGTAGCTATATGGGGTGCAGAGGTAGCAGTCGCTACCGGGCCCAGGAGCCTGAGGGGGCCCAAAGACCCTTGTGCCACATAAGACACTGGCATTATAGAAAGTGCATACTGGTCAATTTACACCTCTGGCTGGAGGGAAGGGGTTAGGTTAAGAATTTGGCATGAGGGGGTGCCCTTTCAATGTTTGCCTCAGGCAGCAGGAAGGATATGTGCTCTCCTGCCGCTTGCCAATAAGCACTGAGGGATGGGGGCCCAAGCTGAAATCTTGCACCAGGGCCCAAGAGCTTTTAGCTACGCTCCTGGATAGGAGTTAGGGCCAGGAGCAGGGTTTTATAGGTGGTGACCTAGCGGTGAGGCCTAGTGTCTTTTCCCTTCCTTCTTGTTGTCCTTTGGTGTTCTCCCCTACAACATCTGTGACAGTTGGGTACATAGACGACACAAGGGAGCAACTGGGAAGACCTTGGTGACCACAAAGCCGAGACACTGCTACCACATGCCATAACAGCAACACGTTGGCACCGGCAACCGCAAGCATGGCACAAGTGTCACGGCACACACAACAAAGGCCATGACAGGGACCTTCTGAAAGTATAATTCCCAAAACATTGTCTTCCTTAGGCCTCATACACATAGTCAGTGCCTATATTGTGGCCTGCAATATATGGGCATTGGCAGTGTGCGCACCGTATCACTTGAATGTGTCCGCAATCTGGAGGATGCAGAAGTGCAGAACGGAGGCAAAGATTAGAATAGAAACCACAAATAAATGATCCCATTTTGGAACTTATTATTCCAAATTACCCTAAAAATATTTTTTACAAACTTTTTTAACCCTTTTATTGTTCCTTAAGAGTTAAAGGAAAATGGAGGTAATTTTTTTTTTTTTTTTAACAAATCTCTTTTTATTGAGTTCTGTGAGAAATGAGCTTACACTTACAGTATACAAATGCAATCAGATACGATCAAAAGACAATTGACGTTGCATTGACACAAGACAATGATCCATTTCCATGCAAGAAATATGCATATTATGCAAAATCTTCAGAGGCTGAATGCCTGACAACAAATGAGACATGGAATACACGGCAACTTTATCAATACAATGAGCTAATTGCTGATCATCTAAGTACACAATCCATGTAAGAGCAAGAGATAATGGCAGGGTTTAAAGGGGAGGGGGGGGGATGGAGAGAAAATGGGGAGGGGGGGGGGGGGTTAGTTGTCGACCTAGATCTTACTCACAATTGAAATGTATTAGTAATCCCTAGAATAGCATATGCGTCTTTGAAAACCTCTTATTCGCATCCTGACTCATCCCTGTGCATCAAGTTCCATTTTCTTTTTTATATGTGTTAACCATGGTTGCCATATTTGAAGGAAAGCCTTTCTAGTTTTATTCTCCCAACCAATCAATTCTTCCATGCGACATAAATGCGTCATGTTTTCATACCACATTGATAGAGTCGGGGGATTCTCCTCTTTCCACTTTAGCGGAATTAGTAGTTTAGCTGCAATGATCGTATCAGTGGCCAAGTTTTATTTACTTGGTTTAAAATTTGTTTCTGGTAACCAAAGCAGTACTAATGGGGCAGAGAGCTTCACCCTTCCAGGGCATATTTTATTAATTATACCTTCAATCTCTGACCAGAACCCTCTTATTTGGGGGCAAGACCACCAAATGGGTGAGATGTTACCAATATCCGATGATTATGTCCAACATTTGTCTGAGGGAGAAAAATTTATCTGGTGGAGGAATTCTGGGGTTCTATACCACCTAGATAGTGTTTTATAGGAATTTTCCTGGATTTTGATGCAATTAGAGAACCCATGAGCGTTGGCCAGAATGCAAGCTCTACTACTATCATCTAATTGTATATTCAACTCCCGTTCCCAGTTGTTTAGGTAGTTGGGGCCTTGGGAGTTCCCATTACTTAGCACCTGTCTGTATACCATGGATAGACATGTAGCTGGCAGGGTGGGAAGAAGTATGTAGTTCTCCAACCATGTGGGGTCAGGCAGAGGTAGGTGAATAGATCTCTTAAATCTAGTACAGGATTTCTCAAAGTCCCAAATTTGCAGGATATCTCCTGGTATGTTAACACTGCCTGTTATGTCTTTGTAAAAATCCCCACTAGCTTTTGAGCGATTCAGATCCCCTATTCTAAGATGTGCTACAGATGACCAAACTTTTGTGACCTCTATAGGGCGCTTTGCAAGTATCTGTGGTAGTATATGAAGGGGTGTCAAGGGTGACAATCTATTCTTCCCCATATTGAGATCATCTGAATTTTGGCACCTATAGATCGTACTTTTGATGAAGTCATATGGTAAATCCTGCTTACTCGGTAAGGGTGCTTTATACCAAAGCAAGAATTCCCTATGACCCCCCAACAGGGATTTTTCCATGTCAACATGTATAGGGATTGGTTCAGGTTGTGTCAAGGCTAACCATCTTTCTAAGTGTATGGCCTGTAGATACAAGTTAACATCTGGTAAAGTTAACACCTGGTCTCTTTTTCCTAGTAAGAAGTGAGTAGGGTAGTCTTGCTTTTTTGCCATCCCACAAAAACTTACTAAAAACAGACTTCAATTTGGTCTGAAATGTGCTAGGTATTGAGATCGGGAGAGCTCAAAATAAATATAACAATTGGGGGAGAATGAATGTGACTAATGCATTTTTTCCTTCCCAGCCAAGAAAGAATTCTCTTTGAGAATCCTGCCAAGGTGCTCTGTATTTTAGCCAATAAGGGGGCATATTTGAGTTGATATACAGTAGTAGATTCAAACTGGCAGGAATCATGATCCCTAGATACTTGATTGCCTTAGTAGGCCATTTAAAGGGAGTCATATCTCTTATTCTTCTCATCTTTGGAGGAGAGACAGAAATCCCTAGAGCTTCTTATTTGTCAAAATTAATCTTGAAATTAGACGCATTCCCAAATGCCTCAAAAATATCCATGACGGGAAAGGGGGGGGGGGCGTGGAGCTAGCGCCAGACCTGAATGGACGTGTGCGCTTGAGCTCTGCTGCTCAGACCCGGCTTTTCATCAGCTAAAGTCAGTTATTCGACCTGAAATATGGGCAAGATTGGCCAGCAAAAAACAGGGGACTCGTCCCTGCCTCCTAAGCACTCATCGAATTGCGGCGACATGGACAAGTTTATTAAAAAAGCTGCAGCGATATGTGCCGCGAGGGAAGCTAAAATGGCGCCGGAGCCATGCAGAGAGATAGAAGAGAGTGAGGCCGAGATGCAAGCTGACGGTAGTGACGCCGAAGATTCAAGGCATCGCAAACATCTACCGATCTCCAGAAAGTATCTGGACTCTGCTCTCCAAAGGGCTATGGAACCGCTTGTTAGTGAACTCTCCTCTATGAGGCAAGATGTCAGACACATAGGCGGCAGAGTGGAGGCTCTAGAGAACAACCAGGCCGCAATACTAGATTTCCAAGCGGCAACAGCCCTCAGCCTCCAAAAATGCCAAATGAACCTGAATGTGGCGTTTAATGCCCTGGAAGACCAGGAGAATCGGGGGAAGAAGAAATAATCTCCGTTTTCGAGGAGTGACAGAATTAGACTCCGTGCAAGATGCCTCTGCTATAGTGAAAGAGATCTGCGAAGATTTACCTCCTAACTTCCAAATCCAACACCTGAGGCACGTAATCGCGCTCATCTAGTTCACTTTAACTTATATTTCACATGATGCGAATAATTTGGGTCCTTATCATCGCCGCATAATGCGAGTCTCCTAAACTTTACTGGTTGAGATAAGGCTTATGTTTGGCCATATCCATCTTGTAACCGGCACACTCAGTTAAATAATGCGTAGAATTAGGTTACTGGATCACTTAGGAGTCGCGATTTAATTGTAACCGCTCTCATTTGTATATTCCGATTATTCCCGGTCACTCCCTCTGAACTTCCAATTCTGACACCTGAGGCACTTAATCGTGCTCCTCTAGTTCACTTTAACTTATATTTCGCATGATGCGAATAATTTGGGTCCTTAACATCGCCGCATAATGTGATTCTCCTAAATCTTACTGGTTGAGATACGGCTTACATTTGGCCATATCCATCTTGTAACCGGCACATTTAGTTAAATAATGCATAGGATTAGGCTACCGGATCACATACTCATTTGTATAGTCCGATTATTCTCCATATACGCATAACACGAACGGACAGTTTTAAGCTCAAAGTTTGCTTGATACCATCGGGATATGTCTAATATGCGATTTTGCTTATGATATACCCTGATGATATTTGGTATAGGTATTCTATCATAGCTCAGGAGCTACCTAAAGGTTTAATATTTACAATTTCTGCAGAACATATGGGTTCTACTTTACATTCACTGTTGCCCTGGTATTCACTCTGAATTTATGCTTCTTTTTTTTTTTTTTCCGGATGCGTTGATTATTTGTGCAAGTGTCTATAAGAAGAGTCTAATATGTACAGCGCCGCTGGGCTATTCTAGGTCCTCGACAACCCCTGGTAGTGGACTTGGCTATACATTATGCCAGAGCTCGTTCCAGAGGTCATGGCTTAGTGTCTAGCCGACTGTAGGAAAATATGTTTGGGTATCGGAGTCCCAGGCATATTTCACGTCTGGATGTCCCGGTGTTGCTTACATACTTAGACCTTTAGAGCCATTTTTCAGACAGCTTTTGTCCTATTAACATGTGTATTAAACAGCCTATTGTTCGAACGACTGGTTATTTTATCCCCAAATGCCGGGTCCAAAAATTGGCGAATGCCATTCCCCCCTCCATTGCAGTCCATCAGGACTTATTTGCAATTCTCATTTTTATTTTGTTTGTTTTTAACATGTTTTTTGATTGTTTTCACAGGTCTCTCATTGTGTGGAGCACTACCCACCCGAGACAGGTTGCCTTGTCACCTAAACATCAACCTCCTCTTCTGTTTAGTCACCTAGACACTAAGTATTATGCTCAAACTCTTCTCTTAACAGTTCCCCAGACTCGCATGCTTCAGCATTTTGTCTTTTCTCTATATTCCCATGATGGCTCTTAAAATTGCCTCCTAAAATGTGAAAAGAGTGATTTGTGTCTGAAAACACACGATAGGGTACCTCTTTGGCGCATAGGGACAACCACAGTTTCAGGAGTCCCCGGCCATCCTCTGCCTGTTGCCCCTTGCTGTTGGCGCCCCTAAGACTTGATAAAGGTGTTATAAACTCCGAAACGCATTGTCAACTGAACAATAAATATTATTTATACCAAAAAACCTTGAAACTGTGGTTTTCAGACACAAATCACTCTTCTCGCCCTTAACAATCCCAAGGAGTTTTTGGCAACTCCATCCAAAGGGATTGAACGGGTACCGGCAGCACGGACCTCCCTCACCCTCCCGACCTATTGTGTGTCTAAACCTGTTGCGCGCGTACACCTGCACAACACTCAAAGGTGAGCACATTCAATCCATCACGTTTATCTGCGTATCATCGCTTACTACCCTATGAGCGCCTCTCCCTTTTCTCTCTTGCCATAATTGCTGTCCTATAATGTGAAGGGATGCAACTCGCCTTCTAAGAGAAGCCAGATCTTCAGAATTTTGAGAAAAGATAAAGCGAACATTGTGTTTCTACAAGAGACCCACTTTAAGACCCAACACTTCCCAAATTTATCTTACTCATATTTCTCTAATTGGTATCATTGCGGTTCTCCTACATCTAACTCCAGAGGAGTAAGCATAGGGTTTCAAGGCAAGGTACCTTTTATTCTAGATGACCAATTGTGTGACCCTGACGGCCGTTTCATAATGGTCAAGGGGAAGATAGGCCAACATCTATATACTTTCGTGAATGTCTATGCACCGAATAACCGACAGATTTCCTGGCTTAGATCTTTGATAGCAAAATTGGAATCCTTTAGAGAAGGAGTCACGGTGTTGGGGGGAGACTTGAATCTTGTCCTCAACCCCTTTATAGATTCCTCCTCCCATAAATCTGTCCAATCCCAGAAAGGCATCCGTTCCCTTATCCGGGCACTATCCAAGGCTCATTTAATAGATGTCTGGCGCACTATGCATCCAGACGTTAGGGACTACTCTTTTTTCTCACCAATGCATAAGTCATATCAACGTCTAGACTATCTGTTTATCTCAAAGGAACATCTCCAGCTCTGTTCTGAAACAGATATAGGGTCTATTATCCTTTCGGATTATGCCCCCATATTCATCCATATAAAGCCCCCTCATACCCATAAACCCACTAGCCAATGGCAGTTTAATGAAATGCTCATAGGTTCTCAGGATAGTAGAGCTAAACACCTTCTAGTAGAATACTTTGACATTAACTGCACCCCTGAGGTTTCTCCACAGACGCCCACAAAGCATTTATTAGAGGTCACTGTATCAGTTTGGGGGCTCACCTTAAAAGAGACAGGCAAAAACAGACTCCTTGCATGCTAAAATCAGCTCCTTGGAAAGTGCTCACAAAAGATCTTTGCTGGAAGCTCACTTACAGGAACTATCCATATGTAGAGCCTCCCTCAAAAATCTTTTGAATATGGCATCAGCCAAACTATTCTTACACTCCTAATACAAAATGTTTGCCCATGGGAACAAAGCCTCCCAGTATATGATGTCTAGGCTTAAGAGTAGAAAATCAAATAACTATATACACAAACTGTCTAGCAAAAGTCTAGCAAAATCGCTTCTTTATTTAAGGAATACTACCAATCCCTCTACAACCTAGATTCCGCGCACACTCTCTCAGGTAGTACAGACTGCTTGACACCCTCTAGTTCATATCTGGAGAATCTGGCACTCCTCATGATCACTGAACAAGATAGAATTCATCTGGCTTCTCCTTTCTCTCATGACGAAATCTTAGATGCAATAAGAAACTCCCCCAGAGGGAAATGTCCAGGAAATGTCCCGATACCGTACTATCTATCCTCTCATGAAATATTGATCCCTCATCTCTTGCCCATCTATAACAACTCCTTACGAGGCGTTCCCTTATCTGCGGACATGACTAAGGCCCACATTGCGTTAATCCCCAAAGAAGGTAAAGACCATTCCCTATGTCATAACTATAGGCCCAAATCCCTCCTCAATATAGACTTGAAAATCTTAGCCAAGATGCTGGCGAACAGACTGGCAAAAGTACTTCCCTCCCTAGTCCATAGAGATCAAGTAGGATTCGTGAAATGTAGAGAGGGGAAAGATAATACAACTAGGGTACTTAACATTATCCATTATGTCAAAAGGAAAGGCCTCCCCTTAGTCCTTCTTAGCACAGATGCGGAGAAGGCATTTGACAGAGTCAAATAGTCCTTCATGTACTCAACACTGCGCACTCGAAACATTCCCCCCCACTTCATTAGTGCTATTGAAGTTATGTACTCAAATGCCTCTGCCTCAGTTAGGGTTAATGATACTCTGTCAGATCCCTTCATAATACGAAATGGTACTCGTCAGGGCTGCCCTCTCTCCCCCTTATTATTTTTCCTTGCCCTCGAACCTCTTCTTCAGACCATCAGGTTAGATGGAGACATCCAGGGAATAGCTCTTGGAGACCAGCAGCACAAAGTTGCCGCCTTTGCGGATGATATCCTTTTAATAATAGGCAATCCCGAAAAGGCTCTTCCTAAAATATACAGTCATCTGGAAGTTTATGGATCTCTCTCTGACTTTAAAGTCAATCATAATAAATCGTTGATAATGTCCACAGGCATTAGGAAATCAGTTAAATCTCACCTCGAGGCCTGCTCGCCTTTTAATTGGTCTTCCCCTTATCTGACCTATTTAGGGGGGAAAATAAGCGCTGACCCTAATTATCTTTTTAACCTAAATTACACCTCTCTCCTGAATAAGCTGACTAAGGATATAAATTCCCTGGATGTCCCTACACTCTCATGGTTTGGAAGGAAGAATATTCTACTCTCTATTATTCTCCCTAAACTTACCTATCTTCAACAGACACTACCTATCCCCGTTCCTTCCCACTACTACTCAAAACTCAAATCTATGTTCAGGTCCTTCATATGGAACAAAAAGAGGGCTAGGTTGTCATATAAGCTGCTGTCCTACCCGAGAAAGAGAGGAGGCATATCTTTGCCAGACCCAGAATTATATGGTCAAGCTATCCTGCTCACTAGGGTAGTGGACTGGTTGGTGGCCCCGGAACACAAATCTTGGGTTGCAATGGAGGAATCCCTATTGGGGACACCCTTTAAAGCGATCCTCTTAGGCCGTATATCCAAGATACCTACACACCCTAATCTCTCCCCTACCATTAAAGCTACTTTGCACGCTTGGTACTCCCTGCAAAACACTCCCTTAAATTCTCTGCTACCATCACCGACTCTCAAGGTAGCTGATATTTGCCACTTGGCCCCACAAGCCCTAAGGGATAGTCTTCCCAGTGAAATTAGTAGGTCGTCGGTGAGTTTGGTGGACCTCTATAGAGAAGGCCATTTACTCTCCATGAAGGATATGAGGGTTCTTCTGAAAGTCCCCGGATCAAACTTGTTAGGCCTTCATTTTCTACAGGCCTACATGTCCCAAAATGCCCACTTACATACCCTACTGCGGCCCATAACCTGGTTCGAGCACATAATCACTCAAAATTCCTTGCCCCATAAGATGATCTCACAGTGGTATAAAAGATTGAGGACTCCCCCATCCGCCCTGACACCGGCCTTTATTAGGTTGTGGGAAAAGGATTTAGGTTACTGCTTAGCCCCGGTTGATACCATTTCTGTTTTTAACTCCTCTCATAAGGCTTCGAGGTGTGTCAAAATTCAGGAGAACAACTACAAAATTATCACAAGATGGTATAAAACCCCTGACAAAACATGTATGTACTCAGCTACAGCTTCTGACAGTTGTTGGAGATGCCTGAAACAGAGGGGTACCTACTTCCACATATGGTGGACATGTCCAGTGTTATCAGCATGGTGGGGGAAAATCTTTCAAACAAGCAATGAGATTTGTGGTTCTGATATAAAGACATCCCCTGAAGTGGCTCTACTAAACCTTTTCCCACGAGACCCTTCACCTCCTAACTTGGTACTTTTTAAGCACCTAATAAATGCTGCTAAATTACTGATCCCTCTAATGTGGTTATCCATAGATGTTCCCCCAATGGAACAATGGTTTCAGAGGATCGATCAGATCTACAGACTTGAGGAACTATCTTCCTGAGAACTTAGATCTCTCCACACATTTCTGAAGATTTGGGACAGATGGATCTCATATAGAGGGTACCAGAAGGTTATTGCCATCTAACTTTACTTTAGGGAATACACAGGTGTGGGCCATTCACACACAATTGGTCTTTCAGCCTCTATGTCCCATTCTCTCATCATTATCTAATACCCATTTGCAGATGTGATTTTCCCTCCCCCCCCCTTCACTCCAAACTGTCTCAGATGTGGGATATCGCGATACACGGGGACATCTGGCAATAATAATGTTGGGTGACTTCTGTCGATACATTGGTATTAGGCTATGGATTTTTTTATTTTGCTTTGTGATCTGTATCTTGGATTGACTTATCTGTCTCATACGCACTGCATTGTCTGACCTGCATGTTCTACTTTGTTTTCTATATATGTTTTGATATATGTAGAAGTGTGGAGGCTTGTCTTACCTACAACACTCGAATACTGTATCTTACTGCTTTAAAACAAAAACTAAAAATATCCATGACATGTGGCATGGCTTCTTCTGGGTTTGAGATAAACATTAACAAATCATCGGCAAACGCTGCCATTTTGTGTTCAATTTTGTTTATTCTCAATCCTCTAATATCAGGGGTCTGTCTAAATTTAAGTGCAACGTTTCCATGGCCAATATGAAGAGTGAAGGAGACAGCGGACATCCCTGTCTGGTACCATTTCCAATAGCAAAGTAGTCTGACAGTGTATTATTCACCAATATACGGGCCGAGGGGGAGGAGTACATCGTAAATATTGCGTGTACAAATCTATCCGGGAACACAAAGGCTTCGCGAGTTCTCCGCATAAATTTTCATCCGACTCTGTTGAACGCTTTTTCTGCACCCGTTACTAGCAGAACTAGGGGCGCTTTTTTAGAGTGAGCATGAGCAACTGCATGTAAGACTCTACTAACATTTTTTCTACCCTCCCTGCCCAATACAAATCCCACATGCTCCTCACCAATCAGGCTAGGGAGCAAAGAAGCAATCCTGTGGCTTAGCAGCTTGGCCCACCACTTCAAATCTGTGTTTAGAAGAGATATGGGCCTGTAGCTACAGCACAGCTCCTGATCTTTCCCTTCCTTGTGGATAATGGTAATATGCGCTTCTTGTGTTTGGGCAGGGAGGGAGGAGCCTTGTAGCAGGTCATTACAGAGTCTCACAAAGTATGGGGACAAAATATGTTTAAATTTCTTATAGGAATAAATAGGGAAACCATTTGGGCCTGGGCTTTTGCCCGTTGGTATAGAGCCAAGGATTTTATCTACCTCCACAATGGTAAAGGGCCTCAACAGTGCAGACCTATTGTCTACTGATAAAGTGCAGATTGTGATGGATTTAAGGAAGGAATCTATGTATCCGCTAAAGTCGCATTGGTCAGGATCTGCTGTCTGTTTCTCTTGTTCTAGGTTATATAGTGATGAGTAAAAGCTACAGAACTCTCTCGCTATATCAGGAGTTCAGGTGAGTTTTTTACCTTCCTTATTTTTAATAGCTTGGATAAAAGTTTTGCTCTTTTGAGCTCTTAAGAGATTAGTCATTACCTTAGATCCCTTATCCCCATGACAGAAATACTTAAATCGTAAATATTGTAGTATTTTGGCTGTTTTAATATTTAACAGGTCTTTAACCTGGTTGCGTAACGCCCTAAGCGTGCATTGTACTTCGTCAGTTGGTCTTATTTTATGTAAGGTTTGTACGGTAGAGATCTGCATTAGCAGGGAGTTCAACTGTTGGGATCTTTGCTTCTTTACTCTGGAGCCTAGGCTAATCAGTTCTCCTCTAATAACCGCCTTATGGGCCTCCCAAATCATGGGCATAGGGGTTTGAGGTCTGTCATTTTCATTAAAGTAGTTTTGGATCTTCTGCTCTATCTGGGTCTTGTTAACCTCGTCCTCTAGAAGCGTGGTGTTGAGTTGCCACATCCAGACTTTTGGGGGCAAGGCTTTCAGTTTCCACTGAACTTTGACCAGAGCATGATCAGAGACAGTGGAATTTCCAATTTCTGCTTTTGTAACAGAAGTAAGTGAGCTATTAGACATAGAGATGTAGTCTAACCTCTGATAGGTACCATGTACCTGCGAGAGGAACGTGTAATCCCTCCCCTCTGGATTGAGGACCCCCCAGACATCTGAGATTCGGGGAGGATCTCGTTATCGGTAGCGTGTTGGTAGCTCCTTGTATGTCGGAGTAAGTGCATGAAGATACTCAGGTACACTATAGGCAGGGGTGCACCTAGCCTTTCTGCTGCCTGAGGCAAAAATTTTAACGGCGCCCCTATTCAACCTAACCCCTTCTCTCCAGCCCTACTGTTAAAGACATACTTGAAAAACATTACATACAGAGCTACAAAACATACAGGGTAATACAGTGTCACATACCTCTTACATCCAGTAATGTCTCCTCTGAGGTAGATTTTCTCTTTCCTCATTTTCTTCATGTAGACCAGACTGCCATGATGATTTATTTCAGCCCCCAAAAGTAAAAGTGCTTCCCAAAGTCTCACCAATAGAAACAATTTTCTGCCAGAGTGTACTCATTGTTAATAGTAATAAACAGTAATAATGGCCTCATGCTCCCCAGAGTCCCCCAGTAGTAATAAAGCCCATTATGCTGCCCCCACTCCTAATAATTTCTTTTATAGTTTCTGGTAGAAAAAATGCCCCCCGAATGTGTACCAGTAGAAAAAATATCCCCAATAATGTGTTCCAGTAGAAAAAATACCCCCTTATAATGTGCTTCAGTACAAAAATATCCCCTTACAATGTGTGCCAGGAGAAAAAAATGCCCCTTTACAATATGTGCGAGTACAAAAATACCTCTTTATAATGTGTGCCAGGACAAAAATACCCCCTTATAATGTGTTCCAGTACAAAAATGCCCACTATGTGTGCCTGTACAAGCAAAAAAGCACACAGACCAAACACAGTTCACAATAGATGAAGTGCCACAGCTAGAGTGCCGGAGGTTAGCCATCACACCACTAATGCATGCCATTTGCCGACGCCAGACAGGATATTTGCAAAGACAACCATGCGACGCTCCGCAACTATTAAGCATGGATCCATCTGATTTGATACTTGCTGGGTGTTGCAATTGTCCTGCCTGGTAACATCATGCATCAGTGACTCTTTAAGTCTGATCAGTTTGAGAAACTAACCTATGATGACCATTTAATATACTTTCAAGGCTACAATCACACAACCGTATGTATTTTTCGATCAGCATGCATTCACTTCAATGAGTCCACAAGTATGGGATATGTTCTATCCTTTATGGAATGGACATATGGACAAACAATTGACTTCTGTGTGCTTTCCACATCAGTGTATCTGTTCGGCATAGAATACGTCCTACATACTGTATATACTGTATTTCTGCAAAATGCGGATCGCACATGGATGCAGCTTGCGGACCGCAAAATACATATGGTCACGTGCATGTAGTTTTACAGCAAGGGACAGTCACAGGAGGGACAAAGGGGGACAGGGGTGTTGGCTGGGGAAAAAAGAAAACATACCAGTCACAGGCAAAGTGTTTGCTTGTTGGTTCACTGCTTAACGGAGACAGTGGGGACACATCCACCATCCAGTTGTAATTTTTTCCTCCTAGGTTGATGCAGGATCTTTACAATTTAAGCAGCCACTGTGAGACTGGGTCATAGGTGCTATACTCCCGCCAGGAGCCTGAGGAGGAGATGCAAGGCGGATCTACAGGCAGTACACACCAGCTCAGCAGGACTGGCGTTCCATAGAAATTTAGCAGAGGCTGAGCTCACCTCCTCAGCCCCTTCTCATGCCACATTGCCCACAAGATGCCACAGCATGACTGCAGGATAGGGATATGAGGGCAGCAGACACTTGTCAAACTATAAATATCTAAGATGCAGGCAGCTTAGGATGTGCTGGCACGTCCTGAGCTAGGCAAGTCTTGTTAGTCAGTGATAGAGCAGCGTGCATGTAAGTACCGAATGCCACCTACCTCTCTGGATGTAATCAGCTGGCTGTGCTGTGTAAAATGCAGCCAGAGCCAGGCAGCTGCCTGGAGGGATAAGGGAGAGGCTGTTCTTCTACCACAGTGACAGTGCATAGAGTACTGCGCTGTCACTGTGAAGTACAGTTGCCCATCGCCGCCCCCCACTTTCCCCTAGATGGCACCGCCTCATTAAAGATGTGCCTATAGTAGAAACCTCCAAAATATCACTCAAGTTTGGAAACTACACCCCTAATTTTAAGGGGTGTAGTTAGGGGCGTAGCTATAGACTCATGGGCCCTGGTGCAAGAGTTCAGTTTGGGCCCCCCTACACTCAATACCGTTTCCTAACACCACATCTCTGGTACAATAATACCTATATAATCTATAATAAAGAGTCATTTGTACAATTATACTATGTAAAGAGACTGATATCACATTAAAAATAACCTGCCTCAAGCATCAAAACATATTGGACCATTACATTTATAAAATATTAACCTGTTACCCTATAATCATTGTCTAGGTGAAAGCAAAAGTAACCCACATAAAAGCTATGGCTAATAATCCTCCTGACAACAGGAAAAAGCTTCACAACTCCAATAAGCCAATCAAAACAAATCAGCTGTTTCAGGCATCCTACATATTTTCTAAGGCTCAATGTTCAAACTGGCATTTTTCTGTCCGTTGTAAGATCAGAACAATGGACAGAAAAACTGACTGAATAACTAATGCAGTCATGCAGACTTGTATGCATCCATCATCATAGACTTAATGTTAAAATAAAGATGGAAGCTTTTTCTCCGTTTCATTTGTTTATCTTTAAAAAAAATCATGTGCCCATTATACCCATCTCTCCCAGGACAGACGCATTGCAGGTCCCTTTTTCCATGTGATACATACCTTTGTAGGTTCCTGAGGACGGAAATGTGGTTGGTACGATAGAGAGATGAGCACTTCCCACTTCAAGGTTGACAACCTCCACTTCAGTAAATTCTGGACAAGTGATCTAAAAATCACAGATCCTACCAATGTTAAAGCCAAATCCCACCATCTCACCATGAAGAGCATAAATGGCTGTTTTAGTATTTGTATTCGGGTCGGCTTATGAGTAGTATACCTACCTACTCCTTAAGCAGTAGGGTTATGCAGAGACTGCTGTACGGAGGGTAGGCTAAAGGGGCCCACCCCATTGAGTTGTTAGGAAAAAAAAGAAACAAGCCGCTGGTAAAGTGAAGAGGAGGAGGCTGCGGCTTATAAGCGGAATGCCCTGCCTCCCCTCACACAAATGCGGCAAATAATCATTTGCCTATAACTTGTATTCGGTCGGCTTATGAGTAGTATACCTACCTACTTCTCCTTAAGCAGTAGGGGTATGCCGAGACTGCTGTACGGCGGGTAGGCTAAAGGGGCCAAAAACCACAAACATAGCTTAAGGAAATTGTGTTTTTTGACAAGAATTACAAAACCAGATTCCTGAAAGCATTACACATTTCACACTGTGGATTTGGTATATACCATGCATAACAAGCTGAATTCCACCTGCCTAATTTCTTGATAACATGCACCGAGACGTTGTGCTCGGAGGCGGCGGAAGCCACACCAATGCCAAATGAATGCCCTGTGATGGAACTGGAGTTGATGCCAACATTCCACAATAATATGAGGATTAAATTTAAAGTTCTGACAACTCAAAGGCGCGGTACCTAGCCTTAGCAGAGGAGCAACCCCCGAGGTTGTTTCAATAAAGTGCAACTACTTCTGTAATGCTATAACTGGGCAGCATTTATTACCAGTGGGGAAGTATCTAACCTCTGTCAGCTGACCTGCTTGGGCCGTCTATGTAGATGTTAAGGTAAGAATGTAACATGACCCATCCCATGACAGCTGATTCTTCCTCAGATAGTTTTTGCATGATGTGGCGCAGGTGAACTCGTCTGGTCGTAGAAGGCTAGGTACATGGCTGTCTTGGTCAACAAACTAGTATGCTTACCGAAGGGGTTTTTCTGTAGTTTATCCGATAGCAATCTGAACATTAGGGCCACATCACCGTAGGGTGGGCCACAGCGGACCCCTTCTGTATACCTTTCAGTAACATTCTAATAGGATGTGCTGAAAACAAGGAGGATGATTAGGATGCCGTAGATACATATGGTGTTGAATCCCAGCCAGGTATAACTTAATGGTGCTAAATGACAGCTTCAGGTGAGAGTGGCAAAACGCGGCTAAGGCCAGTAGGTAAGAAATGTTGCCTACTCCTGCCGAAGAATAGGTTCTTTTAAAATTACATAACGAGGTCCATGCCTTCTTATATGTCCTCAGGGTGTTACAGGACAGGGCTTTAGTCATGAGAGACCTGGCGGTGGCGAGGTGAACTGCTAGTTCATCACTAACTGTGGAGAGACCTGAAAAAAGAGTGACAAGTTACCCCTAGATAATGCATCCACAGCCACATTAACTTACCTCCTAATGTGTTCACACTTGATGTGAAAATTATATTGAAGCGACATCCAAACCAGTCTCCTAACGAACGACATGATCTGTATGGAGCCTGACCTACCCTTTGAGAGGATCTCGACTAATGCCTCGTTGTCAGTTAGAAAAAGAACTGTCTGATTCCTCCATAGTGGTCCCCATACCCAAGTGGCCCCCACGAGGGGGTAAATCTCGAATAATGGGGAACACCTGGAGAAACCCTCCAAGCTCACAACCTCCGGTGGCCATTGGTCGACAAACCAATGAGAGCTGAAGATAGCTGCAAAGCCCCCTGAAGATGATGCACCCGTGTGAACTATTGGAGAGTTATTTGAAACTGCCGGGATGAATAACGAGATGCCATTCCATTGTGTCAAGAACTTAACCCACATGAGCAAGTCTGCCATAGCTGCTGACTACTGCACTATCCTGATCGCGAGCATGTGGCAGCAATTTCAACAGTCTGGAAATAAATGACCTGCCTCGGGGTATTATACGCATAACAAAGTTGAGCATACCAAGCAGAGACCAGAGATCCGATTTGGTAGTGACCCTAACTCAGGCTAGCTTGTGTACCGCCTCTTTGACCCGGAGCAGTTTGTCTTGAGGAAGGTTAGCTTCCATGCTGCCAGTGTCCAGACGAATACCAAGAAATGCAATGGCAGTACTGGGCCCCTCCACCTTGTGTGGGGCTATAGGCACCCTGAGGTCTGCAAACACTGACTGTAATACCTGTAGGTCCTGGGGTGTATGTTCTGTGGGTTCTATTAAGAGGAAGTCATTCAAATAATGAATGACGTGATCGACACAAAATAAGTCTTGAAGGATCCAATGTAGGGACCTGGCAAACTGATCAAATATCCATGGGCTGGATTTACAGCCAAAGGTCAAATTTATTGGCAAAAGTTATATTTGTTTAACCACTTAAGCCCATGCCATTGCCACAGCTCAGGTTGAATCGGGAGCAGCTTAAAAGCATCTGTGATGTCTGCTTTAGACAACCAAGCCCCCCTACCCAACCTCAGTATCAACTGAATGGCTTCATCGATAGAAGAGTATTTAATTGTGAATTCTTCTGGAGGGATTAGAGAATTAGGGCTAGGTATAGGTAATGAATGTGGGGCTGACAAGACGTATTTTAATCTTTTTTATTGCTGAATTTCCCAGACACTACACCAACAGGGTTAACCCTCTAACAATCAAAGGGGGGTTGTTCGAATGACCCGATGAGGTACTCCTTGTCCAATTCAGCCTGAATGAGCTGAGAAACGGCCACAGGGTCTCTTGAAGCTGACAACACGTTATTGCATTCGTAAGTGGTCTGTGGTAGAGCCAATAGACCTGTATGGAATCCGGCAGACAAACCATTGATGAGAAACTGTATCAAGGCGGCATCTGGATGGAACCCTAACAGAGTATGAAGGAGACCGACAACCACCACGCTTAGTCATGCTGGATCCTGATTTTTTTTTGTGGACAAGACACAAGGGGGTGGGCTCTGAAACATATTTCACATAAATGTAGGAGTCTACACTGGCTGTAATGGCACGCCAAGTAATTAAAGTTGTTGCAAATTTGAGACTTCCTCAAATACTCGATGGGACGCCCCAACTTGTCCACCCCGAGACACTTTTGCTGACTGATGGCCCAGTAACATTACTAGCCTGCAACTGTGCTGGATTGTTGACATATGAGCACCAGTCTGTCATGTGGGAGTAAAAGTTGCACTTGGAACAGGCAGGAGCTTTGAGGCCAACAAAGTGTCTACAGAACAGTTCAGTATCAATATTGGACCAATCCACCGTGTGTTGGAATTGAGCCAACGTCGCTGCAGTGTCACGGATGGTGTTTCAGAAAACTAGAAGACACAAATGAAGATCTGACTGACTTGATCCAAAACTAAGGAACACAAGGGTAAGCCCTGTAACAGCCCTAGCTCTCTCCCTTACTGCTCAGCCTAGGCAAAAATCTCAATTGTAGAAAATTGCATACCCTCGTTCCTCGACTGTATGACACCTGAATACCCTATAATAGTGAGGGGACACGACCACTGGCTCCCTACACTTAATACGGAGGGAGTCAGGGTCACCTAGGATCAAGCCCACAGGAAAACAGAAATAAAGAAACAGACTTTTTTTGTGGATGCAGCAGTAACAGCTTCTAGCATCAGCACACTCCAGGAAGTTGTATAAACCGCAAGGTAAGGCAGTATGGGGACGAGATGTATAGGGAGGCAATCACTGCTAACAGATGACAGCTGGGAGAGGGAGGAGAGATGTCAAAACGAAAGCAAAACAAAAGGAGATTATGCAGAAGGTACTGAAGAACGTCTAACAGAACTTCTCAAAGATCTGGTGGTGACAGTACCCCTCCCTCTACGAGTGGACTCTGGACACTCAGAGTCAGGATGGGACCTATGGAATGCCCTGAGAAGATGAGTGGCCTTAATGTCCGCCACTGGAACCCACATAACCCTACCAATGAACGAGGTACTGTCATGCCTTGCTCGGACGGCGTGCGGAGGTCTGTCAGATTGGCAGCACGTGTCTAACCTTTTTGTTTGTTTTGGAATCATGCTGGATCCGCCTTCCTTCAGGTGCTCTGGGTGGGGTCATTGGCTTAAATTGTCTTCTATCCCAGAGGGCCGTGCGGGTTATAGTATTCATTCTGGTCTTGGATTCAGGAGGGAAGGATTGTCTGTTCCAGCTCAGATAAGTTTCATTTCTGTTTGTGTTGTTTGCAGTCTAGGCTATTTGTGTGTCTTCTGCCCCTTCTCCCCTTTCACCATCTCAGGGATTCTAGGGTGTTTTCAGCCCAGGCACGAGGACACTTCTTACCTACCATCAAGGTCTGAAAGTGGGCTTAGCAGCATAGGGAGAGAAGTCAGGGATATGCTAGGAGGTCACCTGTCCCCAGCATCTAGCCTAGACACTTGTATATTTGGTTGTCTGTGAATCTGAGTTCCTGTCCGCAGTGACATTATAACCCGCCAAACTGTGACTGCCATTACTCAGAGGTTTTGTGATGGCGTCAATTGATGCACTGGTTGACCGCATGCAGGGATTATCCCTAGAGGTTGCGGATCTGCGTAGTTCGGTCACACAGTGTCAGAGTGTTCTGGCATCAGTTGCAGGTCAAATTGGTGGGGAGCCTAAAGTCGCTCTTCCCGAGAAATTTACAGGGGGTGCGGATGATTTTATCCGCTTTAAAGAGTCATGCAAACTGTATTTTCGACTGCGTCCATTTTCGTCAGGTGATGAAAGTCAGAGGGTTGGTATCATCATGTCTCTGCTTAAAGGGGATGCGCAATCCTGGGCCTTTTCTCTGCCGCCCGGTTCTCTGGCCCTCCGGTCGGTGGAGGAATTTTTCAAAGCTCTGGGATTGATTTACGATGACCCAGATCGGGTCTCGATGGCAGAATCTAAATTGCGTAACTTATTACAGGGTGAACATACTGCAGAGATTTACTGCGTGGAGTTTAGGAGATGGGCTACTGAGTCAGGTTGGAACGACCCTGCGTTACGGAGTCAGTTTTGTCAGGGGTTATCTGAGAGGTTGAAAGATGCCCTGGCTTTTCATGAGTACCCGGATACTCTAGAGAATGCCATGTTTTTGACTATACGGTTGGATAGACGTATCAGAGAGAGGTGTAAGTGTCCCTCCGCGCAAAGGATCCCTTCTGCACGTGGTCTCGTTTCACCTGCTGCCCAGGGTGATATTACTTATAACTCTGGGGTAGGGGAGGAACCCATGCAGTTGGGTCAGATATCTTTTCGTTCTGATAGGAGATTACATAAACTATGTTACTACTGTGGAAAAAGTGACCATTTTGTTTTTGCTTGTCCTTTTTGTTAAACCACATGATATGAAAGAAAATGGAGTAGTGGAACAAGTAGGTATGCAAGCTCCCTGTAATTCTCATTTTCTCCTTCCAGCTATGGTGGCGCTAGACTCAAGAAAAAATTCTGTGGAGGTATTCATTGACTGTGGTGCTGGGTTAAACCTTATTGACTTTCTCTTTCTTCAAAATCTGGGTCTAAGTACGTGCACTTTAGAAAAGGAGATTCCAGTGTTTGCTATAGATTCTTCACCTCTTTCTCAAAGGAGTCTCACTCATATTGCACATGGTATTCAGTTGAGGGTGGGTGATTCACATGTAGAGTTTATATCTTGTTTTGTCATGAGGGATTTGCCTGCTCCTATAGTCCTAGGTTTACCGTGGTTGACAAAACAGAATCCAATTATTGATTGGCAAGCAAGACAAATTATTGGTTGGGGAGAATTTTGTTCGGAGAATTGTCTTGGCACATCTATCTCTGGGGTGTCCACTGCGGTTCTACCTCAATATCTCTCAGACTTTGCGGATGTCTTTTCGGAGGGTGGGACCCAGGAATTGCCCCCTCATCGTGACTATGATTGTCCAGTTAATCTCATTCCAGGAGCTAAGTTGCCAAAGTCTCGCCTTTACAATCTTTCCCAACCTGAAAGAGAGGTCATGCAAAAGTATATCGCCGAGAGTTTGGCAAAAGGTCATATTAGGCCATCTAAGTCTCCGGTGGCAGTGGGTTTTTTCTTTGTCAAGAAAAAGGATTGATCACCAAGACCGTGCTTGGATTTTTGGGAATTGAACCGTATTACGGTCCGGGATCCGTATCCCCTTCCTTTGATCTCCGACCTTTTTGATCAGATTGTTGGTGCCAGGGTATTCTCCAAGTTGGATTTGAGAGGGGCCTACAATCTGATCAGAATCAAGGAAGGGGATGAGTGGAAGACTGCCTTCAATACGCACGAGGGTCATTTTGAGAATCTGGTTATGCCTTTTGGGTTGACTAATGCGCCAGCGGTATTTCGGCAATTCGTCAATTAAATTTTTCATCACTTGGTGGGGAGGTTCGTGGTAGTTTACTTAGATGACATTTTAATTTACTCTCCTGATCTGAAGACCCATCAGGATCATGTGAGACAGGTTTTGACGATCCTTCAGGAGAATAAGTTATATGCCAAATTGGAAAAATTTGTGTTTTCTGTGCAGGAGCTTACGTTTTTGGGATATCTGCTTTCCGACTCTGGCTTTCGTATGGACCCCGAAGAAGTCCGGGCAGTTCTGGAATGGGACCGACCAGAGAATCAGAAAGCTTTGATGCGGTTTTTGGGGTTTACTAACTATTATAGAAAATTTATTCTAAACTATTCCACCATTGTTAAACCTCTGACTAATATGACAAAGAAGGGCACTGATATCTCTGTTTGGTCGGAGGAGGCATTGCAGGCCTTTTCGACTATTAAGGAGTGTTTTGCGTCTGCTCCCATTCTGGTGCAGCCCGATGTGTCTCAACCATTCGTGGTGGAGGTGGATGCATCAGAGGTGGGGGTAGGAGCGGTGCTGTCGCAGGGTTCTTCTGGCAAATGGGTCCCGTGTGCTTTCTTTTCCAAGAAGCTCTCGGTCGCCGAGAGGAACTATGATGTGGGAGATAGAGAGTTGCTGGCTATAAAGTTGGCCTTTGAGGAATGGCGTCACTGGTTGGAGGGGGCTTCTCACCCAGTTACTGTTTATACGGATCATAAGAATTTTGCTTACCTGCAATCTGCCAAGCGTCTGAACCCTAGACAGGCCAGATGGTCACAGTTTTTTTTACCAGGTTCAATTTAGCTGTTTTGTCTTTTCATCCGGGGGTCAAAAACATCAAGGCAGATGCCTTGTCTCGCAGTTTTCCTGGGGGAGGTGATTCAGAGGATCCTGCTAAGATTTTGGCTGACGGGGTTGTGGTTTCCGCTCTGTATCCCGAATTGGAGATGGAGGTTTTGGGAGCCCAGGAGGGGGCTCCTGGTTCCTGTCCCCGAGGGAGGTTGTTTTTTCCCGAAGAACTGCGATACAAGCTTTTCAAGGAACATCACGATACTGTCCTTGCTGGACATCCTGGTGGAAAGGTTCTGGTGGCCCGGGTTACGTAGAAGCATTGAGGATTACATGGCAGCGTGTGAGACCTGTGCACGATCTAAGGTTGCTCATACTCAACCGGCTGGTACACTCCTTCCTTTGTCTATTCCGTCTCGTCCTTGGACGCACTTGTCCATGGACTTTATTACGGATCTGCCGAGTTCCTCAGGGAAAACAGTAATTTTGGTGGTAGTTGATCGTTTTAGCAAGAAGACTCATTTTATATTGTTAACTAGTCTGCCTAATGCCAAGCCTCTTGCACAAATTGTTGTTGACAATATCGTGAGATTGCATAGTATTCCTTCGGATGTGGTTTCTGATAGGGGCACACAGTTTGTCTCCAGGTTCTGGAGGGCGTTCTGCTATCGGCTTGGCATTCAACTTTCGTTCTCTTCGGCTTTCTATCCGCAGTCGAATGGACAGACTGAGCGTACTAATCAGAACCTGGAGACCTACTTGAGGTGCTTTGTGGCGGAGAATCAGGAGGACTGGTCCTCATTCCTGCCCTTAGCGGAGTTTGCTTTGAATAACCGTAGACAGGAATCCACGGTTTTCAGTCGACATTTTTTGGCGCATATGGTTTTCATCCTCAGTTTGGTACCTTTTTTGGGACTAGTTCCTCTGGGATGCCAGAGGAGGACAGATTTTCTTCTACCTTATCCTCTATCTGGCGGAGGATACAAGTGAATTTGGAGACAATGGGTGGGAGATATAAGCGAAATGCTGACAGACGTGTGACTTGTCCGGACCTGTGTGTGGGTGATCTGGTGTAGTTGTCCACTAAAAACATTAAATTGAAAGTGCCATCTTGGAAACTGGGTCCAAGATTTATTGGCCCGTTCAAAATATCCGCGCTGATCAATCCAGTAGCGTTTCGACTGTATCTTCCGCAGACTTGGAGGATCCATAATGTGTTCCATAGATCTTTATAGAAAAAATATGTGAGACCAGTGGAACCATCGCCATTCCTCCTGTTCTGGTCAATGGGAATTTAGAGTTCGAGATCTCCAGGATTCTTGATTCTAGAGTTCTTTGGGGTTCCCTTCAGTACCTGGTACACTGGAGGGGATACGGCCCCGAGGAGAGGATGTGGGTTCCAGCACTGGAGGTCAACGCCAGCCGACTGGTTAGGGCTTTTCACAGAGCCCACCCGGATAAGGTGGGTCCGGGGTGCCCGGAGGTCACCCGTAGAAAGGGGGGTACTGTCATGCCTTGCTCGGATGGTGGGCGGAGGTCTGTCAGATTAGCAGCACGTGTCTAACCTTTTTGTTTGTTTTGGAATCATGCTGGATCCGCCTTCCTTTCAGGTGCTCTGGGTGGGGTCATTGGCTTAAATTGTCTTCTATCCCAGAGGGCCGTGCGGGTTATAGTATTCATTCTGGTCTTGGATTCAGGAGGGAAGGATTGTCTGTTCCAGCTCAGATAAGTTTCATTTCTGTTTGTGTTGTTTGCGGTCTAGGCTATTTGTGTGTCTTCTGCCCCTTCTCCCCTTTCACCATCTCAGGGATTCTAGGGTGTTTTCAGCCCAGGCACGAGGACACTTCTTACCTACCATCATTAGAAGCCCTAGGCTGCTCCTTCCCGCTTGTTAAATTGTCAGGATTGTTCCCATCCAGAGGTTCCTCCTGTGACAGTGCCAGAATATATGAAAGGTCTCTTTCATATATTATGCTGAAATTTCCATGTGCACCAGCAGGTGGAAGCAATGTATGATCACGTCCATAGCCAGTTTAGTATTGCTAGACTGGAATAGTTAATTCCAGTTTTAGTCCCCCCTCTGTGAGCAGAAGTGGGCTGGTCCCATGTCCTGTCTCGTGGGGAAGGGAAGGAAGTTGAGTTAGTGTACCAGCTACCCCCGCTTGGGGTAGGCTGTGTTAGTAGAAGCTCCCAGAAACAGGGATCCCAAAACAGGATCTTGCCTCGGCTGAGGCCAAAGATCACTCTTCCCTGCCTGAGCCATCAGCCTCAGCTGGTTGACAAGAAAAGCAGCCATCTCCAGCCTCCAGGAAGAAGCATTCCCTGTGAGCCAAGCTGTAAGTACATATCCAGAGTCCAGGAGAAGTCAAATTCCTCCTTAGCTAGTCAGGCCCATTACAAGCAGAAGACAGACAGAGCAGAAGATAGATACCAGCCAGATTCTCCAGGCACATAGTATAGAAGCAGAAGAGATACTGATCCCTGCCATACATTTCCTATACCTGCTGGGACCCAAGACTATTGCTGTAACTTGTATGGATTTAAAGCTGCCATTCAGTAAAGACAAGTTGGATTATATTTCAAGTCTGGATCTCATTTACTGCTACCAAAGTTCCTCAGTTACTCCTATTAACAACACTCATTTTATTGCAAGTGAGCCAGGATCCAGGAGTCCAGCCGTACCAAGGTAGGAGACACCGTTGATACTACCATATCCGCTATACAGAGACATTATCCCCCTCTGGCATTCCTCACCTGGTACGTGAGTTATAACATCTTAAAGGGCCCTGCTATAGTACCTGCGCAAGCTGCAATTGGCATCACAAACTACTCATAAATATATATATATATATATATATATATATATATATACACACATATCCTGACCCACTGCATCATTGGCCACCATACCAGTGTCCTGCTCATTGCACCCCCACCCTATGTGAACTTACTTAGCCGCCGGCGCCGCCCACAGGCATTGTTAATCACTCAGGGCTTTTATTCCGTCTCGCAATTGCGACTGCTGCGACCCCTATAAGCTACGCCACTGGGTGTAGTAAGTGCTTTGAACCCATAGACATTTCATAGAATTTAGAAACACATGGCTATAAAAAGGCAATGGCTGGACTGGGGCGGAGCCCATAAGGGGAGGCCAACATGACAGGGGGTTTGGTTTAGGGAGCCCCGGGGGGGTCTTGGATTGGTGAGCTGGGAAGGGGGGTTGGTTAAAGGAAAGGGGAGGGAATGCAGGTGGATCCAGATTGGTTCAGTTGAGATCAGGGGGAGGAGCAAAGGGGTTAAATACATCAGGGAGGTGGAAGACGGTAGCCATTTTGGTTACTTAAGTGAAGCTAGTACTTGTGTGGAGCCATGGAGCACCTGGAAGCAGCGATCCGTCAGTTGCGGGCAGCAGCAGAGGTGCGTGGCTCAGCATGGGCCCAGGAACAAGTGGAGATGCTGCTGAGGAAGGGGGGCTGAGGCTCCTGTTTGGCCTCAGCCTTCTATGATTCGGGTGAGGCCGCCGGCACACTATAGCCCTTCTTCCTCCCCCTCTAGGGCTCAGCCCAGCATCAGGAGCCCTTCTCAGGACCCTTCACGTTGGGCTCCACCGTTACCCGGCCATCCCTTTCGACCAACGACTGCGGCGTGGGGAGGCGGCCTCCCGGCGAGGAAGGAACATGATGCAGTATGGGGCTGCTGTTCGTGAGGAGGCTGGCAACAGCAGGCCCCCGACGTTGAGTGTGAGTGGAAGCCCCACCCCCTGTGCTACTGGCAGTGATAAGGGGTCCCTGGTCTGAGTGGGGTCAGGGGACAGGGTGAAGGGAGAAAAGGCGGCAGCCAGGATCCTGCTTCTGAAGAAGAGTCCTACCTTACCTCCGGTCCCAGCTCTGCCAGGAGGCAGAATGAAGATGGCAGCTCCGCCCCCCGGGATCCGGCCGAGGGAGATGTTCGACTTCGGCGTCCCTGGTCCCAGCGCTTCCAGGGGACAGTATAAAGTTTCAGGAGCTGCAGGATCCATCAATCTACCCATGAGGAGAGGACGTCTGGAATCGGGAGTCACTGCTGATGGAAACACAGCACCCAGGCAGCCAGGTGGGATTTCTTGGGGACCGTTAGTGCAGATAATGCATGGCTTGGGGGCCGGGGGGGTTTTGGGCCCCAATTGGATTTGAGCAGGGGTCTGGGTTTGGCGGGGTTGGTGGCTAGCTGGCAAATGGGGTGGGATCACCTTTACAGGCGTGGGGAGTGCAAGGTTCACCGGGAGGTTCTGGGTCATTGAGGGAGCCTCGAGCAAGGGCTATCAGGTGTCGGTGCAGACGCAGGCAGTGGGGGGGGAGCAGAAGTATAGATGATAAGGCCAGAGGGGAAGTTTATGTTTGTTTTGAGGGGTCTTTGGGGACTCATTTGAACTCCAAAGTTCGGGAGCGGATCTGGAGAGGAGAGTATGTGAAGACTTTTGCTCTGCTTCCCCTTGAAAGATTTAATTTAAAAAGGATGCGTAAGGATGAGGGAAAAAAATGCCTTTTTAGGTTAATACCACAGACGTTTGCCAACTGGTTGCAGGCGTTCGCGATTTTGGCCCGGAGAACTGTTCGGCTCTGTTTTGTTATCTGGACGCCATAGATGAGGCATATCGGGTATTCGGGGGAGTTACTTGGCTGCGTTATGACAACCAATTCCGGCAGCGGAAGGTGGTGCGTCCAGAGATGAGGTGGGACCACAAGGACATCGCCTTGTCATCAAAAATGATGGCGCCTGTTCGATCGGGGCAGGGGAGACGGGCAATGAGGAATCATTTAACACGGCATCAGCATCAGCGAAAGGCTTGTGCTTTTTTTTTATGAAGAAAGTTGTTGTTTCGAGTTGAAATGCAAATTTAAACACGAATGCTCGGGATGTGGGGGGATCCATAGTGCGGAGAGATGTTTTAGAGGCAGAAAGCAGAAAGGGGGCTGCTAATAGCAAAGGGGGTGATGCCGGTGTGGCTGGAAAAGATGGATCCTTATCTCTTTAGGTACCCCAATAAGGAAGCAGCAGCTTTTATTTGGAGGGGGGGGGGGGTTCTGAGGGTTTAGGATTCTGTGCGTGCGAGGGGGCGCAGTGTTGTTAAGAAAGAATTTGTGGTCGGCAAGGGAACATCCAGAGGTGGTGACAGGTAAGCTAAACAAGGAAGTGCCGCTGGGGCGGATGGCGGGCCCGTTTCAGGAGCCCCCTTTTTCAGATTTACGGGTGTCACTGTTGGGAGTGGTCCCCAAGAAGGAAGCTAATAAGTTTTGCCTTATTCATTACCTGTCGTTTTCAAAGGGCTCTTCGGTCAATGACGGCATTGACCCTGTACTCTGTTCGGTGGTATATACTTAATTTGACTTGGTGGTGTCTTAGGTGAACCATTTTGGGAAAGGTGCGCTCTTGGCGAAAGCGGACATTGGGGCAGCGTTTAGGTTACTACCCGTGCACCAAGAGAGTCAACATTTGTTGGGTTATTTTTGGATGTTGGATTTTTTGTGGATTGTTGTTTTCCCATGGGGTGTTCTTTTGTCGTGCGCCCATTTCGAAACGTTCAGTTAGTTTTTGGAATGGTCTTGGACTCATCAGGACCAGGTCTGCAACTTCACACGTGATACTTGGTTGCTGATAAGTGGATTCTAAAGTGTCTGAAGAAATGCGAGTTAAGACATTGGAATAAATTGTCCACTTCCTCCGACGTGACTTCGTCCTTTGATTTATGAAAATCATTCCATAAAGTCTTGAAGTCCTCTGCGTGGATGGAATAAGAAATGTCCATGCAAGGTTCGACGGCTCTGTGACCAACACTGATCGAGACAAGTCATACCCGGTCCAAATTGCTGCTAGCCATGTAAGGTCCTGATAACTGATCACCAGCTTACCAAAACAGTCAAAGTTTCTTTGGAACCACATCCCTACGATAGCCGTGAGCACCTCGAAGCCGTTATACAGGAAGAGCGGGAGGCAAGTAAATGTCTTTGGAAACACCTCCAATAGATTGTCCTCAGTGTACGTCCCACAGAACCAACCAGTCCACACAATCCAATCCTCTGTGCTTGTTTTGGTCAGTGGAGGCTTGGATGAAATCTGTATGAGACTGTCATGGTCTTACCTCCTTGCTGCTCCCTTCGTTTGACATGTGCTGGCGGCCATCTTGGTTTCTGGGTTTTCTTGTAGCCTCCCACCCTGCGGCTCCTCCTTCCCACTGGGAGGAGCTGGATGCCCAGCTCATATATATAGGAGGTCTGTGGCTTCAGTTCCTTGCTTGGTCCTCCTGTGTTCACATGCTTCCAAGACTGCTGCTGCTTCTGGTTCCTGATCCTGGCCTCGTCTGACTACCCCGTTGGTTCCTGATTCCGGCTTCGTCTGACTACCCCGTTGGTTCCTGATTCCGGCTTCGTCTGACTACCCCGTTGGTTCCTGTTCCTGGCTTCGTCTGACTACCCTTCTGGTTCCTGACCTCTGTCTCCGCAAGACCCTGCTTCGGTTTAGCCATCCGTTCGGACTTTGCTTACGGCTTGCTCTTCAATAAAACCTTCTTATTTTCCACTTATCTCTTGTTGTACGTCTGGTTCATGGTTCCATGACAGAGCACAACCAGTGGATCTCTATCCTTTCCTTTGAGTCCAGGTAAACAGGAAAATTTGGCTTTTAGGTTCGGCTCAGGTGCTTGGTATACTCTTTCACTCTGGTATATGAGAAATTATACATTGGTGTCACGCTCAACAGAGTACATTGTTTTTGAAGGAGCAGAACAACCTATGCCGGATCAAGAGTTTCCTCCAAGGGGGTGCACTGCGTGTAGATGGCCAACTAGGACATGTCCTAGGTTGCTAGTATAGCTTATATGTGTATACAGCTAAACCTGCTAATAACCTCAATACAGTTCCTATGTGTATGTGTTAAAGACAAAAGCAGAGTTATTTACTGTGACATCATGTTTAGCATGTTATATAACTGTTATATTTTGTGTTCACAAAAGCAGAAAAAGATAATATGCCTTTAAGATTCATTTTGTAATGAAAGGTAAGGTCAGTGACACAGCAGAAACAGAAAGCATAGTGTCAGGCCTCATGCACACGACCGTTGTGTGCATCCGTGGCCGTTGTGCCGTTTTCCGTTTTTTTTCGCGGACCCATTGACTTTCAATGGGTCCGTGGAAAAATCGGAAAATGCACCGTTTTGCAGCCGAGGCCGTGATCCGTGTATCCTGTCCGTCAAAAAAATATGACCTGTCCTATTTTTTTGACGGACAACGGTTCACGGACCCATTCAAGTCAACGGGTCAGTGAAAGAACACGGATGCACACAAGATTGGCATCCGAGTCCGTGATCCGTGGCCGTAGGTTGCTTTCATACAGACGGATCCGAAGATCCGTCTGCATAAAAGCTTTTTCTGATCTAAGTTTTCACTTTGTGAAAACTCATTTCCGACAGTATATTCTAACACAGAAGCGCTCCCATGGTGATGGGGACGCTTCTAGTTAGAATACACTGCAAACTTTGTACAAGACTGCCCCCTGCTGCCTGGCACCACCCGATCTCTTACAGAGGGATATGATAGCACAATTAACCCCTTCAGGTGCAATAGTAGATTTGTAGAAGATTCATACTTACCTGCTTGCTGCTGCGATGTCTGTGACGGGCCGGGAGCTCCACCTACTGGTAAGTGAAAGGTCTGTGCGGCGCATTGCTAAAGAACTGTCACTTACCAGTAGGAGGAGCTCCCGGCCGGTCAGATATCGCAGCAGCAAGCAGGTAAGTATGAATCTTCTACTGTTGTACTATTGCTAAGTAACCATGGCAACCAGGGCTGCAGTAGCTTCCTGGTTGCCATGGTTATCGATCGGAGCCCCAGCGATTAAACTGGGACTCCGATCGGAACTCCGCTGCCACCAATGATGGAGGGGGGGAATGGGAGGCCGCACACTGCCACCAATGGTTGTTACTACTATAGAGAGGGGGGGGCTGATGGTGGGCGCACACTGTGCCACCAACGATTTTTAACTATAGAGGGAGGAAGGGGGGGCGATGGTGGGCGCACACTGTGCCACCAACGATTTATTACAATAGAGGGAGGGAAGGGGGGGGGCGATGGTGGGTGCACACTGTGCCACCAACGATATTCAAACTGGGGAGGGGGGGGGGGTCTGCCCCCTGCTGCCTGGCAGCCCTGATCTCTTACAGGGGAATATGATAGTACAATTAACCCCTTCAGGTGCGGCACCTGAGGAGTTAATTGTGCTGATCACGGCCCCCTGTAAGAGATCGGTTGCTGCCAGGCAGCAGGGGGCAGTCATGTACACAGTTTTTTAGTATATTCTAACCTGAAGCGTCCCCATCACCATGGGAACGCCTCTGTGTTAGAATATACTGTCGGAAATGAGTTTCACAATGTAGCTCATATCCGACAGTATATTCTAACGTAGAGGCGTTCCCATGGTGATGGGGACGCTTCAAGTTATGTTCGGGTGTCCGCCTGGCCGTGCGGAGGCAAGCGGATCCGTCCAGACTTATAATGTAAGTCAATGGGGACGGATCCGTTTGAAGATGACACACTGTGGCTCAATTTTCAAACGGATCTGTCCCCCATTGACTTTCAATGTAAAGTCTGGACGGATCCGTCTGAGGCTATTTTCACACTTAGAAATGTTTTAACAATATAATGCAGACGGATCCGCTCTGAACGGAGCCACCGTCTGCATTATGAACACAAGTGTGAAAGTAAAGGGACTCCTGACTTTACATTGAAAGTCAATGGGGACGGATCCGTTTGCAATTGCACCATATTGTGTCAACGTCAAACGGATCCATCCCCATTGACTTGCATTGTAATTCAGAACGGATCCGTTTGGCTCTGCACGGCCAGGCGGACGCCAAAACGACTTTTTTTTCATGTCCGTGGATCATCCAAAAATCAAGGAAGACCCACGGACGAAAAAACGGTCACGGATCACGGACCCACGGACCCCGTTTTTGCGGACCGTGAAAAAAAACTGTCGTGTGCATGAGGCCTTAATCTGTTGTTGCTGGGCAGAAGTCTAGACCAATCACAGCCAGCTTCTCACACAGCCTGTCTGGGAATTCCCCCAGCTGATGCTGCTAGAATCATTATTCAGAGACAGAAGCTGAGGAGACATTGAAGGTATTCTGAGAGATGCTATGTTAGAGCATCTTAACGGAAATAAGCAAATAACGCCATATCAGCATGGCTTCGTGAGGGATCGATCATGTCAAACAAATTTAATCAGTTTCTATGAGGAAGTAAGTTCTAGACTTGACAGCGGCGAATCAATGGATGTCGTGTATCTGGACTTCTCCAAAGCATTTGACACTGTACCACATAAAAGGTTAGTATATAAAATGAGAATGCTCAGACTGGGAGAAAACGTCTGTAAGTGGGTAAGTAACTGGCTCAATGATAGAAAACAGAGGGTGGTTATTAATGGTACATACTCAGATTGGGTCACGGTCACTAGTGGGGTACCTCAGGGGTCAGTATTGGGCCCTATTCTCTTCAATATATTTATTAATGATCTTGTAGAAGGCTTGCATATTAAAATATCAATTTTCGCAGATGACACTAAACTGTGTAAAGTAATTAACACTGACGAGGACAGTATACTACTACAGAGGGATCTGGATAGATTGGAGGCTTGGGCAGATAAGTGGCAGATGAGGTTTAACACTGACAAATGTAAAGTTATGCACATGGGAAGGAATAATGCAAGTCACCCGTACTTATTAAATGGTAAAACACTCGGTAACAGTGACATGGAAAAGGATCTAGGAATTTTAATAAACAGCAATTTAAGCAGCAAAAAACAGTGTCAGGCAGCTGCTGCCAAGGCCAGTAAGATAATGGGTTGCATCAAAAGGGGCATAGATGCCCGTGATGAGAACATAGTCCTACCACTTTACAAATCATTAGTCAGACCACACATGGAGTACTGTGCACAGTTCTGGGCTCCAGTGAACAAAGCAGACATAGCAGAGCTGGAGAGGGTCCAGAGGAGGGCAACTAAAGTAATAACTGGAATGGGGCAACTACAGTACCCTGAAAGATTATCAAAATTAGGGTTATTCACTTTAGAAAAAAAGACGACTGAGAGGAGATCTAATTAATATACAGACGTGGACAAAATTGTTGGTACCCTTTGGTCAATGAAAGAAAAAGTCACAATGGTCACAGAAATAACTTTAATCTGACAAAAGTAATAATAAATTAAAATTCTATAAATGTTAACCAATGAAAGTCAGACATTGTTTTTCAACCATGCTTCAACAGAATTATGTAAAAAAATAAACTCATGAAACAGGCATGGACAAAAATGATGGTACCCCTAGAAAACACAGAACATAATGTGACCAAAGGGACATGTTAATTCAAGGTGTGTCCACTAATTAGCATCACAGGTGTCTACAACCTTGTAATCAGCCATTGGGCCTATATATATGGCTCCAGGTAATCACTGTGTTGTTTGGTGATATGGTGTGTACCACACTCGACATGGACCAGAGGAAGCAAAGGAAAGAGCTGTCTCAAGAGATCAGAAAGAAAATTATAGACAAGCATGTTAAAGGTAAAGGCTATAAGACCATCTCCAAGCAACTAGATGTTCCTGTGAGTACAGTTGCACATATTATTCATAAGTTTAAGATCCATGGGACTGTAGCCAACCTCCCTGGACGTGGCCGCAGGAGGAAAATTGATGACAAATCTAAGAGACGGATAATCCGAATGGTAACAAAAGAGCCTAGAAAGACTTCTAAAGAGATTCAAGGTGAACTTCATGCTCAAGGAACATCAGTGTCAGATCGCACCATCCGTCGTTGTTTGAGCCAAAGTGGACTACATGGGAGACGACCAAGGAGGACACCATTGTTGAAAACGAATCATAAAAAAGCAAGACTGGAATATGCCAAACTACATGTTGACAAGCCACAAAGCTTCTGGGAGAATGTCCTGTGGACAGATGAGACAAAAATCGAAGTTTTTGCCAAGGCACATCAGCTGTATGTTCACAGACGAAAAAATGAAGCATATCAAGAAAAGAACACTGTCCCTACTGTGAAACATGGAGGAGGCTCTGTTATGTTCTGGGGCTGCTTTGCTGCGTCTGGCACAGGGTGTCTTGAATCTGTGCAGGGTACAATGAAATCTCAAGACTATCAAGGAATTCTAGAGAGAAATGTACTAGCCAGTGTCAGAAAGCTTGGTCTCAGTCGCAGGTCATGGGTCTTGCAACAGGACAATGACCCAAAACACACCGCTAAAAACACCCAAGAATGGCTAAGAGGAAAAAATTGGACTATTCTAAAGTGGCCTTCTATGAGCCCTGACCTCAATCCTATTGAGCATCTTTGGAAGGAGCTGAAACATGCAGTCTGGAAAAGGCACCCTTCAAACCGGACACAACTGGAGCAGTTTGCTCATGAGGAGTGGGCCAAAATACCTGCTGAGAGGTGCAGATGTCTCATTGACAGTTACAGGAAGCGTTTGATTGCAGTGATTGCCTCAAAAGGTTGCGCAACAAAATATTAAGTTAGGGGTACCATCATTTTTGTCCATGCCTGTTTCATGAGTTTATTTTTTTACATAATTCTGTTGAAGCATGGTTGAAAAACAATGTCTGACTTTCATTGGTTAACATTTATAGAATTTTAATTTATTATTACTTTTGTCAGATTAAAGTTATTTCTGTGACCATTGTGACTTTTTCTTTCATTGACCAAAGGGTACCAACAATTTTGTCCACGTCTGTATATAAATATATCAGAGGACAGTACAGAGATCTATCCCATCATCTATTCATTCCCAGGACTGTCACTGTGACGAGGGGACATCCTCTGTGTCTGGAGGAAAGAAGGTTTGTACACACACATAGAAGAGGATTCTTTACGGTAAGAGCATTGAGACTATGGAACTCTCTGCCTGAGGAGGTGGTGATGGTGAGTACAATAAAGGAATTCAAGAGGGTCCTGGATGTATTTCTGGAGTGCAATAATATTACAGGATATAGCTACTAGAGAGAGATCGTTGATCCAGGGATTTATTCTGATTGCCTGATTGGAGTCGGGAAGGAATTTTTATTCCCCTAAAGTGAGGAAAATTGGCTTCTACCTCACAGTTTTTTTTTGCCTTCCTCTGGGTCAACTTGCAGGATGACAGGCCGAACTGGATGGACAAATGTCTTTTTCCGGCCTTATGTACTATGTTACATTCACTCCACTGATGTCACGGAAGGTGAGGGAATGAAAGCAAACCAAACACAACTAACAGGTAACAGCAAAACAGGCTAAGCCCCACATCTAAGGAACAGGGAATAGTCACCACCTGACAAACCCTAAGCCTTTCCCTAACTGCTAACAACATGAATAAATCCCAATGGTAGAAGTGTTTATGCACTAAAACCTAATCCCTTCTGCAACTGAAACATACCCTTAGCTAGGAAACAGGACAACCGATTCCTTGCAAGAGATGAAGGAACCAGTGTCTTCCTAAGGCCTACCCAGGAAATACAGCAAAAGGGAAGAAAAGAGGACTTATCTCAAGACTGACTGGGAGCAGGAGATCCACCAAGCATCAGCAGAGAACTGGAGAAGTTATAAACCGCAAGGGCTATAGTGAGAGGCAGGTATAAATAGCATCACTAACAAACTAATGAGCAGAACCTATGAGGGGGTGGGATCCTGCCCAAAGCCACAACAAAGCAATCTGTCAAATAGGCTCACGTGCCGCCAGTCTGACAGATCTTCTCAGATTACTCACAGGGCATGACATTACCCCCCCCCCCCTTCTCTACAGGTGACCTCCGAGCACCCAGGACGAACTTTATCCAGGTGTGCCCTGTGAAAGGCCTTCACAAGGCGGCTAGCCTTGACATCGGTAGCCGGAACCCACATTCTTTCCTCAGGACCATATCCTCTCCAATGCACAAGGTACTGAAGGAAGCCCGAAGAACACGCGAGTTGAGTATTCTGGAAATCTGAAACTCCAGATTACCATCTACCAAAACCAGAGGAGGAGGCAAAGGATATTGTTCAACAGGTTCAACATACTTCAACAGGGATCTGTGAAACAAATTATGGATCTTCCAGACCTGCGGAAGTTCCAGACAAAACGTAGCCGGATTAACAATGGCCGAGATTTTGTAAGGACCAATAAATCTTGGGCCCAACTTCCAAAAGGGTGCATTCAACTTAATGTTCTTAGTGGACAACCACACCATATTACCCACACACAGGTCCAGACCCGTCATACGTCTCTTGTCAGCCATACGTTTATATCTTTCGCACATTTTTCTCAAATTAATTAGAATCTGCCGCCAGATAGAAGACAACGAAGAAGAGAATCTCTCCTCTTCAGGTATAACAAAAGCTTCAGTCCCAGAAAAAGTACCAAACTGAGGGTGAAAGCCATATGCGCCAAAAAATTGTGACTTATTAGTTGACTCCTGTCTATGGTTATTCAAAGCAAACTCAGCCAAGGACAAAAATGAGGAATACTTTTCCCGATTTTCAGTGATGAAACACTTCAAATAAGTCTCCAGGTTCTGGTTAGTGCGCTCAGTTTGTCCATTCGACTGAGGATGGAAAGCCGAAGAGAAAGACAACTGAATACCTAGACGAGTACAAAACGCCTTCC
Source organism: Bufo gargarizans (assembly GCF_014858855.1). NCBI lineage: Eukaryota > Metazoa > Chordata > Amphibia > Anura > Bufonidae > Bufo > Bufo gargarizans. The sequence goes on along the minus strand of NC_058080.1, from coordinate 328,303,724 downwards.
AAAACCTGGAAATAAATTGCGTCCCCCTGTCAGACACCACATCAGAGGGAATGCCGTGTAATTTCACATTATCAATAAACACCTCAGCGAGAGTTTTAGCATTTTAGCAAACCAGATAATGGTAAAAAGTGACCCATCTTACTGAAGCGGTCTACCATCACCAAAATCACAGTCTTCCCAGAGGAACTTGGTAAATCAGTGATGAAGTCATGGACAAATACGTCCAAGGACGAGATGGAATGGCAAAGGAAGAAGAGATCCTGATGGCCGAGTGTGAGCCACCTTAGCGCGTGCACAGGTTTCACAAGCTGCTACATAGCCCTCAACACATTTACACGAACCTGGCCACCAGAATCTCCGGGAAATGAGATCCACTGTGGATATACCCCCAGGGTGTCCTGCAAAGACAGTATCATTATGTTCCTTTAACACCTTGTGTCGCAGTTCTGAAGGAACAAACAACTTCCCTGGAGGACAGGAATCAGGTGACTCATCTTGAGCCCCCAAACACTTTCGCCTCCAGCTCAGGAAAAAGAAAGGATACCACCACCCCATCACCCAAAATTGGAGCGGGATCCTCCAAATCTCCACACCAGGAAAGCTATGTGACAAAGAATCTGCTTTGACATTTTTGATGCCAGGACGATACGTGACCACAAAATTAAATATGGTAAAAAAACAATGACCACCTGGCCTGCCTAGGATTCAGACGCTTTGCTGATTGCAGGTAAGCCAGGTTCTTATGGTCAGTAATTACCGTAATTGGACAAATCACTCCTTCTAGCCAATGACGCCATTCCTGAAAGGTCAATTTGATGGCCAGCAACTCTCTATTCCCAACATCATAATTTCTTTCAGCAGCAGAGAGTTTCTTTGAGAAAAAGCACACTCGTTTGGGCAAAAAAAAAAAATAGTTGGCAGCCTTTGATGCAGATTAGTGATGAGCGGCAGGGGTCATATTCAAATTTGCGATATTTCGCAAATATTTTGTAGAATATTCATTGAGTATTCGCAAATTCGAATATTCGTTATATTCTACGATTTTTTACTCAAAAAATCGGCAAGGTAATGATCCTGTAATATGCAAATTTCCATAATGCAAATTTTAGTTATGCAAATTTTTATTGCACATTTTTCAACTTACAACTATTAGACAAAGAAGATTACAGCACTATATTAGCTAAATTGCTCTATATTCGTTTTTTTCTATATATATATATACAGTCATGTGAAAAAATTAGGACACTAATAGGAGTTTACTATAAACCACCTAATATACCAGAGTCCACAGAAAATCTATTACTAAACGAGATAGACGAGGCGGCAAATCATAATGAGGTGGTTATTATGGGGGACTTCAACTACCCAGATATAGACTGGGAAACTGAAACTTGTATATCTCATAAAGGAAACAGGTTCTTGGCAATAACCAAAGACAATTACCTCTCCCAACTGGTTCAGGACCCGACTAGAGGGACGGCCATACTGGACTTAGTATTAACCAATAGGCCGGACAGAACAACAGACGTGCAGGTTGGGGGACACCTGGGAAATAGTGACCACAAAGTAATAACCTTCCAATTATCATTCAAAAGAGCTTTTCTACAGGGAGGAACAAAAATACCAAACTTCAAAAAAGCTCAATTTAGCCAACTAAGAGAGGCCATAGGCCAAACTAACTGGGACAAAGTCCTCAAAAATAAAAATACAGCCACAAAATGGGATATCTTTAAAAACATCCTAAAATCTCATTGTGAGAGGTACATACCGTATGGTAATAAAAGGTTAAGGAATAAAAAGAAACCAATGTGGATAAATAGAACTGTAACGAAAGCAATAAATGACAAAAAGAAAGCATATCATTCACTGAAACAGGAGGGGAGCACGGAAGCACTGAAAAACTATAAGGAAAAAAATAGAACATGTAAAAAACAAATAAAAGCGGCCAAACTAGAGACCGAGAGATTAATTGCCAAAGAGAGTAAAACTAACCCTAAAATGTTCTTCAATTATATAAATGTTAAAAAGTATAAATCTGAAGGTGTCGGCCCTTTAAAGAGTAATGAGGGGGAAGTCGCAGAGAGCGATGAGGAGAAAGCAAAGCTGTTAAATATTTTTTTCTCCAATGTATTCACTGAGGAAAATAAATTGTCAGATGACATGCAGAATGCAAAAATAAATTCCCCATTAAAAGTGTCCTGTCTGACCCAGGAAGAAGTACATCAACGACTTAAAAAGATTAAAATAGACAAATCGCCAGGACCTGATGACATACACCCCCGTATCCTAAAGGAATTAAGTAATGTCATAGCCAGACCCTTATTTCTGATATTTGCAGACTCTATACTGACAGGGAATGTCCCACAGGATTGGCGCATGGCATATGTGGTGCCAATATTCAAAAAGGGGCCAAAAACAGACCCTGGAAACTATAGGCCGGTAAGTTTAACATCTGTTGTGGGTAAACTGTTTGAAGGTTTTCTGAGAGATGCTATATTAGAGCATCTCAACAGAAATAAGCAAATAACGCCATATCAGCATGGCTTCGTGAGGGATCGGTCATGTCAGACTAATTTAATCAGTTTCTGTGAGGAGGTAAGTTCTAGACTTGACAGCGGCGAATCAATGGATGTCGTATATCTGGACTTCTCCAAAGCATTTGACACTGTACCACATAAAAGGTTAGTATATAAAATGAGAATGCTCGGACTGGGAGAAAACATCTGTAAGTGGGTAAGTAACTGGCTCAGTGATAGAAAACAGAGGGTGGTTATTAACGGTACACACTCAGATTGGGTCACTGTCACTAGTGGGGTACCTCAGGGGTCAGTATTGGGCCCTATTCTCTTCAATATATTTATTAATGATCTTGTAGAAGGCTTGCATAGTAAAGTATCAATTTTCGCAGATGACACTAAACTGTGTAAAGTAATTTACACTGATGAGGACAGTATACTGCTACAGAGGGATCTGGATAGATTGGAGGCTTGGGCAGATAAGTGGCAGATGGGGTTTAACACTGATAAATGTAAAGTTATGCACATGGGAAGGAAAAATGCAAGTCACCCGTACATACTAAATGGTAAAACACTCGGTAACACTGACATGGAAAAGGATCTAGGAATTTTAATAAACAGCAAACTAAGCTGCAAAAACCAGTGTCAGGCAGCTGCTGCCAAGGCGAACAAGATAATGGGTTGCATCAGAAGGGGCATAGATTCCCGTGATAAGAACATAGTCCTACCACTTTACAAATCGCTAGTCAGACCACACATGGAGTACTGTGTACAGTTCTGGGCTCCTGTAAACAAGGCAGACATAGCAGAGCTGGAGAAGGTCCAGAGGAGGGCAACTAAAGTAATAACTGGAATGGGGCAACTACAGTACCCTGAAAGATTATCAAAATTAGAGTTATTCACTTTAGAAAAAAGACGACTGAGGGGAGATCTAATTAATATGTATAAATATATCAAGGGTCAGTACAGAGATCTATCCCATCAGCTATTTATCCCCAGGACTGTGACTGTGACGAGGGGACATCCTCTGCGCCTGGAGGAAAGAAGGTTTGTACACAAACATAGAAAAGGATTCTTTACGGTAAGAGCAGTGAGAATATGGAACTCTCTGCCTGAGGAGGTGGTGATGGTGAGTACAATAAAGGAATTCAAGAGGGGCCTGGACATATTTCTGGAGCTTAATAATATTACAGGCTATAGCTACTAGAGAGGGGTCTTCCTCTGGATCAACTTGCGGGATAACAGGCCGAACTGGATGGACAAATGTCTTTTTTCGGCCTTATGTACTATGTTACTATGTTATGTACTATGTTACCCTTTGAAAGCATGTGTTTTTTTGTAACATTTTTAATAAAAGGTTATTTCATCTCCGTTTCAACAATACAGAGAGATTAAAGTAATCCAACTAAACAAAGAAAACTGAAGAAAAGTCTTTTCAAGATCTTCTGTAAATGTCATTCTACAAAAATGCCTATTCTAACTGAGGAAAAAGATAGGACACCCTCACATGTATTCCCTCTTAAATTGGCTCAGATCTCACACAGGTATATCACACCAGGTGCACATAATTAGTAGATCGTTACTCTGCATGTTGAATGAGGCTTGCCCTATTTAAACCTCAGACATTTAGTTTGGTGTGCTCCTGACTGTTGAAGTGAGAGTGAGCACCATGGTGAGAGCAAAAGAGCTGTCAGAGGACTTCAGAAAAAAGATTGTAGCAGCCTATGAGTCTGGGAAGGGATTTAAAAAGATCTCAAAAGATTTTGAAATCAGCCATTCCACTGTCCGGAAGATAGTCTACAAGTGGAGGGCTTTCAAAACAACTGCCAACATGCCCAGGACTGGTCGCCCCAGCAAGTTCACCCCAAGAGCAGACCGCAAGATGCTAAAAGAGGTCTCCAAAAACCCTAAAGTGTCATCTCGAGAACTACAGCAGGCTCTGGCTACTGTTGATGTAGAAGTACATGCCTCTACAATCAGAAAGAGACTGTACAAGTTTAACTTGCATGGGAGGTGTGCAAGGAGGAAACCTTTGCTTTCCAAGAGAAACATCGATGCCAGACTGACATTTGCCAGAGATAAAGTTGACAAAGACCAGGACTTCTGGAATAATGTTCTTTGGACAGATGAGTCCAAAATTGAATTATTTGGACACAACAGCAGAGGACATGTTTGGCGTAAACCAAACACAGCATTCCAAGAAAAGAACCTCATACCAACTGTGAAGCATGGAGGTGGAAGTGTCATGGTTTGGGGCTGCTTTGCTGCAGCAGGACCTGGTCAGCTCACCATCATAGAATCCACGATGAATTCTACTGTGTATCAGAAGGTGCTTGAAGAACATGTGAGACCATCAGTTAGAAAATTAAAGCTGAAGTGGAACTGGACCATGCAACATGACAATGACCCAAAACATACTAGTAAATCAACCAAAGATTGGCTGAAAAAGAAGAAATGGAGAGTCCTGGAATGGCCAAGTCAAAGTCCAGATTTGAATCCCATTGAGATGCTGTGGGGTGACTTGAAAAGGGCTGTACGTGCAAGAAACCCCTCAAACATCTCACAGCTGAAAAAGTTCTGCATTGAGGAGTGGGGTAAAATTTCCTCAGACCGATGTCGAAGACTGGTAGATGGCTACAAGAACCGTCTCACTGCAGTTATTTCAGCCAAAGGAGGTAACACTCGCTATTAGGGGCAAGGGTGTCCTATCTTTTTCCTCAGTTAGAATAGGCATTTTTGTAGAATGACATTTACAGAAGATCTTGAAAAGACTTTTCTTCAGTTTTCTTTGTTTAGTTGGATTACTTTAATCTCTCTGTATTGTTGAAACGGAGATGAAATAACCTTTTATTAAAAATGTTACAAAAAAACCACATGCTTTCAAAGGGTGTCCTAATTTTTTCACATGACTGTATATATATATAATATACAAGAATATATAGCAATATAGTGAATACGGTATTCGAAAAAAAACAAATATAGAGCAATTTAGCTAATATAGTGCTATATCTTCTTTGTCTAGTAGTTGTAATTTTTTTCTCATCTGAAGTTCAGATTGGAAAAAAAATACAACTATAAAAAATAAAGATTATAGCACTATATTAGCTAAATTGCTCTATATTAGTTTTTTTTCTTCGAATATTCGCTATATTGCTATAACTTTGTTTTTTAGAATATTCGTAATATTCTAAAACAAGAATATATAGCAATATAGCGAATATTCGAAAAAAAAACAACGAATATAGAGCAATTTAGCTAATATAGTGCTATAATCTTTTTTTTAATAGTTATAATTTTTTTCCAATCTGAACTTCAGATAAGAAAAAAATTGCAACGATTAGACAAAGATTATAGCACTATATTAGCTAAATTGCTATTAGTTATAGCAATATAGTGAATATTTGGAAAAAAAAAGAATATAGAGCAATTTAGCTAATATGGTTCTATATTCATTTTTTTTTAATAGTTGTAAGTTGAAAAATTCGCATGACGAAAATTCACATTACGAAAATTCGCAAACAACACTACTCCTAAAGTCAAATATACTGCAGCCTTCTTATTGGCCCACAAGCTAGAAGCAGGGAGGGATCATGTGTACTGATAAAAAAAAGAAAAAATTGAATATTCAAAATTACGAATATATATCACTATATTCTAAATATTCGCACATTTTCGAAGTACCTATATTAGCAATAAAAATTTTAAATTAAAATATTCGTGATCAACACTATGTCATTGTGAGATACACTCTTAATACATTTGGGTTAGATACAGATTTGAAATACCGCCATTTGGTGCACCAATCTTTAATTCAGGCCTACAGTGGTTCAGAGATACACCCTTTACATACAGGGGTTTAAAACAGGCATTTGAAATACAGCCATTTTGGGAAAAGTAATTGCAGCGTCCCACTCAGGACACGTGGCAACTTAAAAATTACTGTAAAACGGCATTATCGTATTTGCATGTTTTCTATTACAACATCTGTTGTAGCCCTGTTCATAGGCTGGTCTGGTGTAATTTATACATCCCACCACTAGATGGGGATAGTACTTAGTCTATATAAATACTTTTAGTCAGGCCGAGTGTAGTGTAGTGAGAGAGAGTGTAGACAGTGTGAGAGTTAATCAGGTCAGCTAAGATTACACATCACAGAGTAGTGGATGAAGTCAGAAGCAGCAATGTAGTAGTGCCAAGGTATGAGGAGCGGGAGAGCGTTTTCCTCCTGTGATCCTCTTTTTTCCTACATCCTACAACCAGAGGATAGTGTTGTGTCCCTGGAAGAGATCAAAGCTAAAGAGAGACATCGGTGATAATAGCCACTACCTAAGGCTTAATGGGCACCTTTTCACATGGTGGAGGACAATCTAGCTACAGGCAGCCTTACTATACATTATAGACGACAGTTTAGCTACCTGTTCAAGGGCTTGGAAGATACATAAACAATAGGACTAAGCATACCAGAAATACCTACACAGAACCACAGCCTGAGTCAAAACCCAGCCAAACCTATAAACAGTGGATCAACAGAATACTTTTAAAGAACAAAAGACTGTATTCTGTTTGGATGTACAGTACAGACCAAAAGTTTGGACACACCTTCTCATTCAAATAGTTTTCTTTATTTTCATGACTATGAAAATTGTAGATTCACACCGAAGGCATCAAAACTATGAATTAACACATGTGTAATTATATACATCACAAACAAGTGTGAAACAACAGAAAATATGTCATATTCTAGGTTCTTCAAAGTAGCCACCTTTTGCTTTGATTACTGCTTTGCACACTCTTGGCATTCTCTTGGTGAGCTTCAAGAGGCAGTCACCTGAAATGGTTTTCACTTCACAGCTGTGCCCTGTCAGGTTTAATAAGTGGGATTTCTTTCCTTCTAAATGGGGTTGGGACCATCAGTTGCGTTGAGGAGAAATCAGGTGGATACACAGCTGATAGTCCTACTGAATCATTTGTATTATGGCAAGAAAAAAGCAGCCAAGTACAGAAAAACGAGTGGCCATCATTACTTTAAGAAATGAAGGTCAGTCAGTCAGCTGAAAAATTGGGAAAACTTTGAAAGTAAGGGCTATTTGACCATGAAGGAGAGTGATGGGGTGCTGCGCCAGATGACCTGGCCTCCACAGTCACCGGACCTGAACCCAATCGAGATGGTTTGGGGTGAGCTGGACCGCAGAGTGAAGGCAAAAGGGCCAACAAGTGCTAAGCATCTCTGGGAACTCCTTCAAGACTGTTGGAAGACCATTTCAGGTGACTACCTCTTGAAGCTCATCAAGAGAATGCCAAGAGTGTGCAAAGCAGTAATCAAAGCAAAAGGTGGCTACTTTGAAGAACCTAGAATATTACATATTTTCAGTTGTTTCACACTTGTTTGTTATGTATATAATTCCACATGTGTTAATGCATTGTTTTGATGCCTTCATAGTCATGAAAATAAAGAAAACTCTTTGAATGAGAAGGTGTGTCCAAACTTTTGGTCTGTACTGTATATGCCGCAACTAAAATCATCAACAGTAAAAGTTGTGAGTTGTATCCTACCACTGTCTACTTCATTCTTCAATATCACATCACAAAAAATACCACCAAGGGACCCAGCCGCCACAAGCACCCTTAAAGACCACTGCCATTAAGGGCACCTCAACCTCCATCTAGGCTGGTGCTTCCCTACCACAGAGTGTGCCCCGGAGGATTTCGTGCTGTCTTCCTCATCACTGTGCTGCTGTCACGGCCATGGTTATGGGCGTGACTCCTTGAGACCCGCATGCATTTGCCCGTGGTCTTTTCCTTGTCAATCACAGGTGAGGGCTAGTATCTTGCCTCACGTGTGGTTGCCGCTGGCAACTTGTGGTTGTTGGGCAGTGGAGCAGCCGGAGCTGGTAGCTGGGCGGCTCGCTGTCCATGCGTGCGGTGGTCTTTGGTAATGTGTGTATGTTATGTACTTTTGTATGTCTGGTGTGCACTTGGTGTTATGTTTGGTGTGCACTGTGACATTTTCCCTTCACTGTAGCTGCCCGTGGCAACGTTTGGTTTGATGTACATGTGGTGGCAGTGTCTCGGCCTTTTGGCCGGCTCCCAGGACATGTTTGCCACACATGTCGTTGTCATTGGTAACAGCTGCAGTGAGTATTTGTGTATTTCCCTTTATGTGGTCTCACTACACTTCCTGGTGTTGGAAGGGTTAATTCCCTTCTGTGTGTGTGAACACTAGGTGTGTCTGTGTGGGTGTGACTACTTGGGCCTATAAAGCCTCATTGTTATCTCCAGTCTGAGGGGTACTTCAGCCATGACTAGCTGGAGTAGCCTCCTGTGTTATTTAACCTGCCAGTGGGGGCCACCCTTGTGGTCATAAGTTTAAGTTTGTGTGATTTTCAGTTTATGTTTCCTTTATTATTCGGTGCAGCTATGTATCTGGGTTCATGTGTGTGGATGTGTGTGTGCTGAGTTCTATTTGTATTGTTGTGGACTTCAGCTTGCCTGCACACGGATCCAGTCAGCAAGGCTGTGGCAGGTGGCTGGAACTAATGCAGTTCACCTGCCATATCCATAGGCCTGTTTCTGTTCCCCTTTTTCCTGCAGCTCGGCCAGTGAGACTCCTGTTCCTCCGTGTCCAGAAGGAACAGGTCGTCTTACCCTTCACTCCTAGTTCAGGGACCGGTCGGAGGGTGAGTAGGGATCCGAGGTTCCTGAGCATGGGCCCTCCTACCTTCAAGGTCGGCCCATGCAGCTAGGAGTTAGGGACGGATTAGGGATGTGTTAGGAGGTGACCTGCTCCCTAATTCTGTCGTCCTGGCCGAGCAGCCGTTACCATCTTCTGGCATCGCACGGCTGAGGATTTTCCCCATCCTCAGCCGTGACAGCTGCTGGCCCAGGGAGGCTTTCTGCTAACCGTGAGTAAACCGATGAACTGTATTATTGGCCCCTCATCAGCCCACCGTGCAACTCACGTGTAACCCCTGCGGTTCTGGCACACCGCAAAATCTTTAACCCCTTAAGGACACAGCCATATTTCACCTTAGGACCAGGCCATTTTTTGCAAATCTGACCAGTGTCATTTTAAGTGGTGATAACTTTAAAACGCTTTGACTTATCCAGGCCATTGTGAGATTTTTTTTAGTCACATATTGTACTTCATAACACTAGTAAATTGAAGTAAAAAAATATTTTTTTTTGCTTAAAAAATACCTAATTTACCAAAAATTGGGAAACATTTGCAAATTTCAAAGTTTCAGTTTCTCTACTTCTGTAATACATAGTAATACCCCTAAAAATTGTGATGACTTTACATTCCCCATATGTCTACTTCATGTTTGAATTATTTTGGGAATGATATTTTATTTTTTGGGGATGTCACAAGGCTTAGGAGTTTAGAAACAAATCTTGAAATTTTTCAGAAAATTTACAAAAACCCAATTTTTAGGGACCACTACAGCTCTGAAGTTACTTTGCGAGGCTTACATAATAGAAACCACCCAAAAATGACCGCATTCTATAAACTACACCCCTCAAGGTATTCAAAACTGATTTTACAAACTTTGTTAACCCTTTAGGTGTTGCACAAGAGTTATTGGCAAATGGGGATGAAATTTGAGAATTTAATTTTTTTGCCTAATTTTCCATTTTAACCATTTTTTTTCCACTAACAAAGCAAGGGTTAACAGCCAAACAAGACTGTATCTTTATTGCCCTGACTTTGCCGTTTACAGAAACACCCTATATGTGTCCGTAAACTACTGTAAAGGCCACACAGCGGAGCGTAGAGTGAAAGGTGCGCCGTTTGGTTTTTGGAAGGCAGGTTTTGCTGGACTGGTTTTTTGACACCATGTCCCATTTGAAGCCCCCCTGATGCAACCCTAGAGTAGAAACTCCATAAAAGTGACCCCATCTAAGAAACTACACCCATCAAGGTATTCAAAACTGATTTTACTAATTTGTTAACCCTTTAGGTGTTGCACAATATTTAATGGAAAATAGAGATACAATTTCAAAATTTCACTTTTTTGGCAGATTTTCCATTTTAATATTTTTTTTCCAGTTACAAAGCAAGGGTTAATAGCCAAACTCATTTTTTGGGCCCTAATTCTGTAGTTTACAGAAAGACCCGATATGTGGTCGTAAACTGTTGTACGGGCACACGGCAGGGCGCAGAAGCAAAGGAATGCCATACGGTTTTTGGAAGGCAGATTTTGCTGGACTTGTTTATTTACACAATGTCCCATTTGAAGCCCCCCTGATGCACCCCTAGAGTAGAAACTCCAAAAAAAGTGACCCCATTTTAGAAACTATGGGATAGGGTGGCAGTTTTGTTGGTACTAGTTTAGGGTACATATGATTTTTGGTTGATCTAGATTACACTTTTTGTGCGGCAAGGTAACAAGAAATTGCTTTTTTGGCACATTTTTTTTTTGCTATTTACAACATTCATCTGACAGGTTAGATCATGTGGTAATTTTATAGAGCAGGTTGTCACGGACACGGCGATACCTAATATATATACAATTATTATTGTATATATATTATTTTTATTTATGTAAGTTTTACACAATGAATTCATTTTTAAAACAAAAAAAGTTTTAATGTCTCCATAGTCTAAGAGCCATAGTTTTTTCAGTTTTTGGGTGATTGTCTTAAGTAGGGTCTCATTTTTTGTGGGATGAGATGACGGTTTGATTGGCACTAATTTGGGGTGCATTTGACTTTTTGATTGCTTGCTATTACACTTTTTGTGACTTAAGATGACAAAAAATTGCTTTTTTTTTACACCGTTTTTATTTTTATTTTTTTACGGTGGTCACCTGAGGGGTTAGGTCATGTGATATTTTTATAGAGCCGGTCGATACAGACGCGGAGATACCTAATATGTATCCTTTTTTTTTTATTTATGTAAGTTTTACACAATGATTTCATTTTTGAAACAAAAAAAAAAATCATGTTTTAGTGTTTCCATAGTCTAAGAGCCATAGTTTTTTTTTCAGTTTTTGGGCGATTATCTTGGGTAGGGTATGATTTTTGCGGGATGAGATGACGGTTTGATTGTTACAATTTTGGCGTACATGCGACTTTTTTGATTACTTTTATGACCTTTTTTGGGAAGTAAGGTGGGCAAAATTTCAATTTCATCATAGTTTTTTATTTTTTATTTTTATGGCATTCACCATTCGGGTAAAGTAACATGACCGTTTTATAGATCAGGTCGTTACGGACGCAGTGATACCAAACATGTGTAGGGAATTTTATTTTTTTCATTTTTAATCAGTGATAAATGTGTTTTTTGAATTTTTTACTTTATTTACTTTATGTGTTTTGTACTATATTTTACTTACACTTTGTCTGAACAGATCTATGCCTTTAGCACAGATCTGTTCAGCACCATGGACAGCAGGATGCCTGAGAAGGCGTCCTGTTGCCATCGGAACCTTCCCCGTCTGCTCAGTTGTAGCCACAACTGCGCAGACGGGGAAGGGTAAGGACGGGGCTGTCTGGGGGCTCTCTCACTCTCCCATCGGGGGCTGCAATGGCACAGCAGCCCCCCGATGGGAGAGGGAGGGAGCTCCCTGACAGTTAACCTTTTCCATACAGCGGTCCGTACAGACTGCAGGTATGGAAAGAGTTAAACAGCTGACATCGCATCACCGATGTCAGCCGTTTATACCAGGGTGTCAGCAATGTGTACGAATACTAAACGGTCAGGGACCGCGGGGATCAGAAACTGCAGAAATCGCAGCAAACCGCAGGTCTTAATTGACCTGCGTTTTGCCGCGATCGCTGACATGGGGAAGTCATGGGACCCCCCCACGCATTTAGCCTAGGTGCCTGCTCAATGATTTGAGCAGGCACCAGGTTCCGATCACCTCCAGCCGCACGGCAGTGATCAAAAATAAACAGGGCATACATGTACGCCCTATGTCCTTAAGGGGTTAATTGAGGCCTACAGTGGGTCAGGTCGTGTGAGATAAACCCTTTACATACAGGTGTTTTATTCGGACATTTGAAATACAGCCATTTTGGCCAAAGAAATCTTTAATTGAGGCCTATAGTGGGTCAGGCCTTGTGAGGTACACCCTTTACATACTGTCGTTGTATTCTTCTATTAAACACCCATTTAGGGAAAGATCATAAATTCGAGAAATATGAGGAGAGCATGAAATAAGGGACGTGGCCCAGGTCATGGTGCTGCTGGTGGAGCTCCTGTTGCAGGAAGAGGACGTGGTCGATCTGTGCCAGCTACACGCACAAGTGAAACTCCTTCCTCAGGGACGAGTAGGCGACAGAACCTGCAGCAGTATTTGGTTGTGCCTAATGCGGCTCTACGAATGGTGAGGCCTTAACAAATACAGGCGATAGTAGATTGGGTTGCTGACAGTGGATCCAGTTCCTTCACATTGTCTCCCACCCAGTCTCCTGCTGAAAGACCACAGTTGGCACCTGCAGCCGATGTCCATCAGTCTTTCACCTCACCCCCTAGCAAATCAGCCAAGCAGTCTGAGCCCCAAGTCATGCAGTAGTCTCTTTTTGCTTTTTGATGACTCTGTTAGTAGGGGTTCCCAGGGCCATCCACCTAGCCCTGCCCCAGAAGTGGAAGAGATTGAGTGCACCGATGCCCAACCACTTATCTTTCAAGATGAGTACATGGGAGGAACATCTCGGCACGTCTCGGATGATGACGAAACACAGGTGCCAATTGCTGGGGCTTTCAAAAGTGTGCAGACCGACAAGTAAGGCAGGGGTGAAGACTGGGTGGAAGATGATGTGGAGGATGATGAGGTGCTCGACCCCACATGGAATCAAGGTCATGCGAGTGACCTATGTATTTCGGAGGAGGAGGCGGTGGTCGCACAAAGCCACCAGCACAGCAGAAGAGGGAGCAAAAGCGGAGCAGCTGTCCTCTAGACAGTACGCCGGCTACTGCCCACCGCAGCAAGGAGTTCTATGGGTGGCAGTTCTACAGACAATGTGCTGACGACAAGACACGAGTGGTTTGCACGCTGTGCATTCAGAGCCAGAAGCGAGGCATAAACGTTCTCAAACTGCATGACCAAGCATTTAAGTGCAAAGCACAAGCTGTAGTGGATTAGACACCTCAGAAACCAAGAAAGGTCTCTGGCTCCTCCTGCTTCCTCTTCTGCTGCAGTCTCGGGCTCTTCATCCACCTCTGGAGTGACTGTGCCACCTGCCACACCGCAAACAGAGAATCTGCCAGCAACACCACCACCTGGGTCACCAAGCATCTCCACAATGTCCCATGGAAGCGTTCAGCTTTCCATCTCCCAAACGCTGGAGAGGAAGAGGAAGTACTGCCCTACCCACTCGTGATCCCTAGCCGTAAATGCAGCATTTCTAAATTACTGGCCTTTCAAATGGTGTAATTCCGTCTTGTGGAGACGGATAGTTTTAAAGGTCTTATGGCGGTGGCTGTCCCACAGTACGTCGCGCCCAGCCGCCACTACTTTGGTGCAGTTTGGTGCATATCCTTCCACCACCGAGGATTGCAGGGTGCTTCAGTTTGCCTTCTGTTGCATCCTCCTCCTACTCTGCTTCCTCATCCTCTACCAGCTCCTCATCCAGTCAGCGTAACACCTTCACCACCAACTTCAGCAGTTAGGGGTAAAAGACAGCAGGCAGTTTTAAAACGTATCTGTTTGGGGGACAAACCCCACACCGCGCAGGAGCTGTGGATGGGCCTTGAACAACAGACCGATGAGTGGTTTGTGCCAGTCAGCCTCAAGCCCGGCCTGGTGGTGTGCGATAATGGGCGAAATCTCGTAGCAGCTCTGGGACTAGCCGGTTTGACGCACATCCCTTGCCGGGCGCATGTGCTGAATTTGGTGGTGCAGAGATTCCTAAAAAATTACCCCGATATGTCAGAGCTGCTGCATAATGTGTGGACCGTCGATTCTCACCCTGCTGCTGCTCGCCTGTCAGCGCTGCAGCGTAACTTTGGCCTTCTCGCTCACCGCCTAATATGCGATGTGCCCACAAGGTGGAACTCCAACTTGCACATGCTGGCCAGACTGTGCGAGCAGCAGCAGGCGATAGTGGAGTTTCAGCTGCAGCACGCACGGGTGAGTCGCTCTGCAGAACAGCACCACTTCACCACCAATGACTGGGTCTCCATGCCAGACTTGTGTTCCTTGTTGCACTGTTTCGAGTACTCCACCAACATGGCCAGTGCCGATAACGCAATTCTCAGCGTTACTATTCCACTTCTATGCCTGCTTGAAAAAAACACTCATGACGATGATGGAAGAGGATGTGGCACAGGTGGAGGAGGAGGAAGAGGGATCATTTCATAGGGTTTCCGGCCAGTCATTCCCAAGTGGCTCCGAGGGTGGGTTCCTGCACCCACAAACCCAAAGGTACACAATTGTCCAGCCAGGGCACATTTCTGGAGGTTGACGAGGTGGAGGATGAGGAGGAGGAGATGGAGGAGGAGGAACCATGTTCACAGCAGGGTGGCACCCAGACCAGCTCATGGCCATAACTGGTTCATGGATACAGAGGACACAGACGATACACCTCCCACAGAGGACAGCTTTTCGTTGCCTCTGGGAAGCCTGGCACACATGAACGATTACATGCTGCAGTGTCTCTGCAACGACCGCCGAGTTGCCCACATTCTAACTTGTGCTGATTACTGGGTGGCCACTGGAGCATGATCATAAGATGCGCGAGTACAAGCGTACACTGGTAGACTCGCTGCTGGTGGCATTCCCACCTGACAGCGGGGGCACAGTGGAAGCACAAGGCGAAGGCAGAGGACGAGAAAGAGGCCGCCAACGCAGCTTGGGCACCGCCAGCACCTCAAAAGGCAGGGTTAGCATGGCCGAAATGTGGAGAAGCTTTGTCAGCACCCCACAACAACCAGCACCACTAGCTGATATTGAACGTCTTAGCAGGAGGCAGCATTTCAGCAACATGGTGGAGCAGTATGTGTGCACAAGCCTACACATACTAAATGACAGGTCTGCCCTCTTCAACTTCTGGGTCTCCAAATTGGGCACATGGCCTGAGCGTGCCCTTTACGCCTTGGAGGTGCTGGCCTGCCCTGCAGCAAGTGTATTATCTGAACGTGTGTTTAGCACGGCAGGGGGCGTCATCACAGATGAGCGCAGCCGCCTGCCTGCCCACAGCCAATGTGGACAAGCTCACGTTCATTAAAATGAACCAGGCATGGATCCCTCAGGACTTGTCCGTACCTTGTGCAGAATAGACATGTATACCGACACTAACCAGCCATTGTTATACTGCAGCTCAATTGCTCATTCTTGTATTTTGGAAATTTCACACTCTTTGAGAATGTACCCTAATAAAAAAATAAAATAACATTTTAACCAAAACCTGTGTTGGCTACCTCATCCTCCTCCACCACCGCTACCACCAACACCGCTATGTCCACCGCCTCCTCCTTATGGAACTCCACCTCATAAATATTTTTTTATTTATTTGTATGTATTTTATTTTATATCATTTCACTACTTTGTCAGTTACATTTTCTGGTGAAATTCCGCAATTTTTGGGTGTATAGTACCACTGTTATACTAAGTAGACAGGTTATAAAAAAAAATCGTCATTTAAATTTTAGGTTGCAATTAAACAATTTTGGGGTTTATAGTACCACTGCTATACCTAGTAGGCCGGTTAAAAATTATATAAAGTTTTTGGGTGTGATGTACCATTGATATACCTATTAGACTGGTAAAGTCAGTTACATTTTAGGGTCAAATTCACCAATTTTTGGGTGTAATATACCACTCCTCTACCTAGTTGACAGCTTAATAACTTTCAATAATTTTCGGGTGACAATAAACAATTATTTTCTGTCATAGACCCCTGTTCTACCAAGAAGACAGGTTAATACATTTCTGCAATTTTTCTGTTACATTCTTTGGTTGACATTATACAATTTTAGATGTGAATATACCCCTGCTCTGCATAGGTGACAGGGAGTAACATTTCTGAAATGCTTCTTTAATTGATGCACGCCACCTCCTTTGATTCAATGCTTAAACTTAAGACATTTGCACTTCAATAATTTGTCCCACACTTCCGCTATACTCTTTTGGCAAACATTTGCACCTCAATAGCTTTTCCCACATTTTAGCTTGACTCTTTTGGCCCACATTTGGGCTTCTGTAATTTGTCCCACATTTGCGCCTCTATAGCTTTTCCCACATTTCTGCTCGATCCCAATTTTTTAAAATCAATTTATCTCCCTTAAATTTGGTCTCTCTTTCTCACGCCCCCTCTCTGGCCTGGAACCCTGATTCCCCGCCACCCATGATCACCATGGTAGGCGCATAAAAGAACATCGAAAGTTGATAGAAAAGATATCAAATTAAATGGTGAACATCACAAGGACGTGCAACATGGTGGGGCAGTAAGTATGCACACGCCTACACAAACTAACTGACAGTGGTCAGCCCCTGCAACTTTTGGGTCTCAAAATTGGGCACATGACCCGAGCTTGCCCTTTACGCCTTAGAGGTGCTGGCCTGCCCTGCAGCCAGTGTATTGTCTGAACGTGTGTTTAGAATGACTGGAGGGTTATATTTCCCAATGTTTTGGGGTGTACCCTAATTTAAAAAAATAAAAATAAATGTTAATCCAAAAAGCAGTGTAGGCTACCTCCTCCTCCTCCGCCGTCACTTCCACCTACCCCGTCACATCCACCGCCTCCTCAACCTCCTACTCCATATGGAACTGGTCCTCCTAGATCAAGATTATAATTTTTTTTTTTTACGTATTTTATGTTATTTTAAGTCATTTTGTTTGCAGAGCACTTGCCATGCTCTTAACCAACTGACATTTGCAGCCCTCTAGCCCTTTCCATGACATTTTTACAGCCATTTAAGTGCTCAAAAGTTCGGGTCCCTATTGACTTCAATGAGGTTCGGGTTCGGGTCACGTTTGGGTCCCGAACTCAAACTTTTTTCCGAAGTTCGGCCGAACCCGAACATCCAGGTGTCTGCTCAACTCTAGTTGAGACACATCGGGTTGCTTCAGAATGGAAGTGGAAGCAAAACATTCCTTTATGACGGAAAAACCATGTAATGCCTCTTCCGACCAGACAGAGAAGTCAGCACCCTTTCTAGTCATAACAGTCAAAGGTTTGACAACCGTGGAATAATTCAGGATGAACTTTCTATAATTAGTAAATCTCAAAAACCGCATCAGAGCTTTCTGATTCTCTGGCCGGTCCTATTTCAGTACCGCATGGACCTTTTCGAGATCCATGCGAAAACCTGAGGCAGAAAGTAAGTAACCCAGAAACTGCAGCTCCTGGACAGCAAGCACACATTTCTCAAACTTTGCATACAATTTATTCTCCCGGAGGATCGATAATACTTGTCTTAAATGATCCTGATGAGTCTCCATATCGGGTGAGTAAATTAGTATGTCATCGAGGTAAATAACAACGAACCTCCCCACCAAATGATAAAAAATGTCATTGATAAAGTTCTGGAAGACTGCTGTGGCATTAGTCAAACCAAAGGGCATAACTAGGTTTTCGAAGTGACCCTCAGGGGTGTTGAAGGCAGTCTTCCATTCATCCCCTTCCTTGATTCTGATCAGATTATAAGCCCCTCTTAAATCCAACTTAGAAAACACATTGGCACCGACAATCTGATCAAATAGATTCGGAATCAAGGGAAAGGGATAAGGGTCAGTAATGAGATTCAGTTCCCGGAAATCAAAACACGGTCTAAGGTACCCGTCTTTTTTCTTTACAAAAAAGAAGCGCGCTGCCATAGGTGATTTAGATGGTCTAATATGACCATTTGTTGAATGCTCGGCAATATACTCTCGCACAGCTACTTTTTCGAGTTGGGAAAGATTATATAACCGAGATTTTGGCTATTTAGCTCCGGGAATAAGATTGATCAGATAATCATACTCTTGTTGGGGGGGGGGGCAACTCATGATCTCCATCCTACGAGAATACGTCCGAAAAATCATGTAGAAACTGAGGTAACACCTTAGTGGATGCCATGGAAATAGATGCGGCAAGACTGTTGTCCATACAAAAATCACTCCAATTACTGATTTGTCTAGTTTGCCAATCAATGGTAGGGTTATGTTTGGTCAGCCATGGTAAACCCAAAACCAGAGGAGCAGGCAAACCCTTCAGAAAAAAAAAGAAATAGATTCAACATGAGAATCACCCACCCTCAAATGAATATCCTGCACAATATGAGTTGGACATTTTTGCGAGAGAGGAGCGGAATCAATAGCAAACACTGATATTTCTTTGTTTAATGCACTAGTTATAAAACCATGACTCTGAACAAATTGATAATCAATAAGATTTTCCCCTGTGCCACTGTCAACAAATACTTATACCTCAATATTTTCAGAGTCTAGCGTCACCATGGCAGGCAGAAGAAAATGGGTACTGCAGGTAGAATGCAAATATACCCGTTCTGACTCCCCATTCACACTATAAAGAGTAAGGGAACTCTTTTTCCTTTGAAAAAAAACCCTTTTTTATTACCATGTCCTTCTTTACCACAGAAATAACACAGTCGTTTATGCCCTCTAGTGTTCCTATAACTAGGGTAAGAGGACACCTGACCTAACTGCATAGGCTCATCTCCAGTCACTGGTTCCAGCGTTACTGTACCCCGAGGGACAGATTCCCCATACGACAGTGCCTCCTGCCAGAGGGGAACCTTGCTCCTCTCCCTCAGACGTCTATCAATCCTTACAGATAGGGACATGGCCGTCTCCAATGAATCAGGGTTTTCATGAAACGCAAGGGCGTCTTTTAGTCTCTCAGACAGCCCCTGACAGAACTGACTACAGAGTGCAGGATCATTCCACTCCGAGTCAGTCGCCCATGTTCTGAATTCAGCACAATAGGACTCAGTAGAAAGTTCTCCCTGACACAAGCTACGCAGCTTAGATTCAGCTAAAGAGGCACAGACTGGGTCATCATAAATGAGCCCCAGGGCTTTGAAAAATTCGGCCACTGATTGTAGGGACTGCGAATCGATCGGCATAGAAAAAGCCCAGGACTGAGCATCGCCCTTTTAGCAGAGAAATGATGATCCCCACTCTTTGATTTTCGTCTTCAGATGAAATCGGATGCAGACGAAAATATAATTTACAGGACTCCCTGAACCGAACAAAGTTATCACTTCCCCCAGAAAACTTATCTGGGAGAGCGACCTTTGGTTCAAGGCTGACCTGGTTCCCACCAGCGGTGCCAGATGCCAGATATCTCTGGCACAGTGCAACTGAATTACGGAGGTCTGCTACCCCCCAAGATAATTCCTGCATGCGATCAACAGCTTCCATTTTGCATGGAGCAAGAAAAAAAAAAAATACGGTATTAGTGGTTTATAATGTCACAGAAGGTGAGGGAAGGAAAGCAAACCAAACACAACTAATAGGTAACAAAACACCAGGCTAGGCCCCACAGCTAAGGAACAGGGAATGGTCACCATCTGACAAACGCTAGGCCTTTCCCTCACTACTAACAACATGAAAACATGAACAAATCCCAATGGTACAAGTGTTCATACACTGGAACCTAATCCCTGCTGCAACTGAAGCAGACCCTCAGCTAGGGAACAGGCGATAAGACAACCAGTTCCTTGCAAGAGATGTAGGTGTCTTCCTAAGGCCTAGCCAGGAAATACAACAAAAGGGAAGAAAAGAGGACTTATCTCAAGACGGACTGGGAGCAGGAGCTCCACCAAGCATCAGCAGAGGACTCCAGAAGAAGCTATAAACCGCAAGGGCTATAGTGAGAGGCAGGTATACAAACAGGATTCCAAAAAAGTTGGGACACTATACAAATCGTGAATAAAAACTGAATGCAATGATGTGGAGATGGCAAATGTCAATATTTTATTTGTAATAGAACGTAGATGACAGATCAAACGTTTAATCCGAGTAAATGTATCATTTTAAAGGAAAAATACGTTGATTCAAAATTTCACGGTGTCAACAAATCCCCAAAAAGTTGGGACAAGTAGCAATAAGAGGCTGGAAAAAGTAAATTTGAGCATAACGAAGAGCTGGAAGACCAATTAACACTAATTAGGTCAATTAGCAACATGATTGGGTATAAAAAGATCTTCTCAGAGTGGCAGTGTCTCTCAGAAGCCAAGATGGGTAGAGGATCACCAATTCCCACAATGTTGCGCAGAAAAATAGTGGAGCAATATCAGAAAGGTGTTACCCAGCGAAAAATTGCAAAGATTTTGCATCTATCATCATCAACTGTGCATAACATCATCCGAAGATTCAGAGAATCTGGAACAATCTCTGTGCGTAAGGGTCAAGGCCGTAAAACCATACTGGATGCCCGTGATATCCGGGCCCTTAAACGACACTGCACCACAAACAGGAATGCTACTGTAAAGGAAATCACAGAATGGGCTCAGGAATACTTCCAGCAACCATTGACAGTGAACACAATCCACCGTGCCATCCGCCGTTGCCAGCTGAAACTCTGCAGTGCAAAGAAGAAGCCATTTCTAAGCAAGATCCACAAGCTCAAGCGTTTTCACTGGGCCAGGGATCATTTAAAATGGAGTGTGGCAAAATGGAAGACTGTTCTGTGGTCAGACGAGTCACGATTCAAAGTTTTTTTTTGGAAATCTGGGACGCCATGTCATCCAGACCAAAGAGGACAAGGACAACCCAAGTTGTTATCAACGCTCAGTTCAGAAGCCTGCATCTCTGATGGTATGGGGTTGCATGAGTGCGTGTGGCATGGGCAGCTTGCATGTCTGGAAAGGCACCATCAATGCAGAAAAATATGTTCAGGTTCTAGCACAACATATGCTCCCATCCAGACGTCATCTCTTTCAGAGAAGACCCTGCATTTTTCAACAAGATAATGCCAGACCACATTCTGCATCAATCACAACATCATGGCTGCGTAGGAGAAGGATCCGGGTACTGAAATGGCCAGTCTGCAGTCCAGATCTTTCACCTATAGAGAACATTTGGCGCATCATAAAGAGGAAGGTGCAACAAAGAAGGCCCAAGACGATTGAACAGTTAGAGGCCTGTATTAGACAAGAATGGGAGAGCATTCCGATTTCTAAACTTGAGAAACTGGTCTCCTCGGTCCCCAGACGTCTGTTGAGTGTTGTAAGAAGAAGGGGAGATGCCACACAGTGGTGAAAATGGCCTTGTCCCAACTTTTTGGGGATTTGTTGACACCATGAAATTCTGATTCAACATATTTTTCCCTTAAAATTGTACATTTTCTCAGTTTAAACTTTTGTTCCGTGATTTATGTTCTATTCTGAATAAAATATTAGAAGTTGGCACCTCCACATCATTGCATTCAGTATTTATTCACGATTTGTATAGTGTCCCAACTTTTTTGGAATCCGGTTTGTAAATAGCATCACTAACAAACTAATGAGCAGAACCTGTGAGGGGGTGGGATCCTGCCCAAAGCCACAACAAAGCAATCTGTCAAATAGGCTCACGTGCCACAAGTCTGACAGACTTTCTCAGGGCAGGGCATGACAACTGAGAGTCCAGTTTTATGGGAACAAGAGGCCAAAAATAGGTATTTAGAACAGTTATATAATGTTCATTTTGTTAGTATTGTGTTTAGAACTGTATACTGAACTAGACATGTATGTGTTCCACCAAATCCAACTACAATTGCAACCATACAATTGCAAACCACAAAGTTCACAATCCAAATTCAATTGCAAATACAAGTTGCAAGCTACAAATTGCAAGCATTCAGATTCCATATTGCAATCCAAATTGCATACAGCCATACCAGATCATACTCAACCAATCTGCAAATAGTCACTGCTAACTGCATACTGCAAGGAAACTATTAGTTAGACCTCAGATATACCTCTCAGAGAGATCATAAAGTGCTTAAATATCTTAAAGTGAGAGCATCTGTCTTCATAATTCAAACCCACATAGCTGTGAACATGATCATATAAATTCCATAACATGATCGATACAGTGCAAAATTGCAAAATATACATGATTGGCAATCAAATGTGGTAAAGTGTACAAGGTGTATTTCAATAATAAATCAATTAAAACATTAAAAACCTTTGAATGGATCACGTTGAGCCAAAGAGACCTGGTGGGAACTGTTGGCGTCCGGAAAGGCAGTTGGCGCATGCGCCGCTCCATCTGCTATCGCCAGACACATGGTAGTTATAGGGAACATAAAGACCACAACAAAGATGGCCGCTATTGAACATCGCACTAGGGCGCATGCCAGCAAAGCCGGCAAGCATCCCGTGTAGAACTGACAGACACATCTACAGTGTCCAAAGCACCGCAGTAAAAAGCAGACAAAGCTGATCCATACATAGAAGACCGAGGCGTGAGCGCCGGATCCCAAATGGAATGTCTGTATCAGCGGGGCGGCACGGTCATCAAACCGCAAACACCCTGCTGTCCAGACCTGACAGCATATCCGCTCCGTGACACAATCCACCACGTTATGGATGGGGTCCACAGAGCTGTGAGCCCACTTCTCCTGTCAGTGGGGAAGTCACAGATACACTGCATCGGAGCACATAGTGTATTCATTTTAAACATGACAACGCCACCCGTCAGTGTGCAGTGTCACCCGAGCCCCATTAGGGGCTGGAGTGACACCGAAACACAGACAGGGGCTGTCGCTAGAAAAATGGTAACCCAACATAATAGACTGATAAATCATATATAAGTGAATCGCCGACACAGTTCCTCCAGTCTTCGCCAATACGTGACCATTCATGACATACAATCCAAAGTAGTGTCCTACAAAAAAGGAAAACACAGTTTAGTATATGTTGTTTTCCATACATAGAATCAAAGTTGAGAGTACAAGCATAACCAATGACTAGACAACCCTAAATTCTACATTTAATCCCTGTGGCTTCAAAGTACCCAGTGTATAGATCCAATAGAGCTCTTGTCTCTTCGGTAATTTAGTTCTATCACCACCTCGCCTTGAGGGGGGTATTTGCTCCAGAATTCTAAAGCGTAAATCATTTTGTGTATGTTTAGCCTCAGTAAAGTGTTTAGATACGGGAAGATCCATTTTTTGTTTTCTAATAGAATATCGATGTTGATTGAGACGGGTTTTGACATCCCAAGTGGTCTCACCTATATATAAAAGGTGGCAGGGACACATCAACAAATAAATAACATAGGACGAATCACATGTTAAGTATTGTTTGATTTTGACCCTTTGTCCGGAGGCCGGGTGAACAAATGAGTCACCTCTTAACATCAAATTGCAGTTTACACAATTATAACATGGAAAACAACCCTTTCGGGTAGATTCAAAATATGTCTTGCACGTTTCCCTGGAAGAGCCGATATCGGACTTAACCAATCTGTCACCTAAATTGCGAATACGTCGATAAGAACATACAGGTAAAGATTTAAATTCCTCTACTTTCTCAAAATTACTAGTTAGTATTCTCCAGTGTTTTTTGATTATGGCAGAAATACTATCACTGTTGGTACTGAACTCCGACACAAAGGGGATCCGGGCTTGGGAATGTTTAGTGTCACCTAGTCCCTCCCTAATGGCCTCTTTGGTAAGGGGTTTAATTCTGCTTAAATGTTCTCGAATGAGTTTTTTGGGGTATCCACGTGTCTGAAATTTGGAACCCATTTCTTGCAATCTATTATCTACTGCAGTAGGATCTTGCACAATTTTCTTAACTCTAAGCAGTTGACTAAAAGGAAGTGACCTTATCATAGGTTTTGGATGGTGACTCTCAAAATGTAGCAAAGTATTCTTAGCCTATCGTTATGAATGCTAACCTGAGTGTCCAAAAACTGTATGCGTGAACGTAAATTTGACGCTAGGATCGTAGGGACTAGTGATGAGTGGCATAGGCAATATTAGAATTCGCAATATTTCATGAATTTTTGGCCGAATATTCACCATAAATTCACAAATTCGAGACTTCGTGATCGCCAGCCATTGTTTTCTTGATTGTGAAAATCGGCAATGCAATATATATTCGTGATAAATTTGGATTAGAATATTTAACACTATTCGCGAATACGATTATATAGCACTATATTCTAAATATTCTCGAATTCTCGAAGTGGTGATATTCGCGATTAAAATTTGGAATTTGAATATTCATGCTCAACACTAGTTGGGATGTGGTTCCAAAGAAACTTTGACTGTTGCTTTGGTAAGCTGGTGATCAGTTCTCAGGACCTTACGTAGCTAGCAGCAATGTGGACCAGATATGACGTGTCTGGATCAGTTCAAATAGATAACAGGTCGGCACTGCTTGTTTGAAGTTGCAGTGCACGTGTCAGTGGATTGGCTTCCCAGGAAACAATGTTGCAAAAAAAACAGCACTTCGCATGGATGTCAATAAGTAAGTGAAATTATTGGTCACATATTATATCATAGTGAGCGTTTAAGCAACAGTGTGCTTTCATCAGACTGTATATCTACATCTCACATCAATCCTTTAAATAGACAAGTGAAATACAGAGGAACTGACATCATAAGCAGGGCTCCTCCTCCCTCAGTGACAGTAATATGCAATCTAGTGTGAAGTATATAGAAAGGATATAATCCAATTCATCTGGTCGTTCAATTCCGCTGGAAAGAAAAAAATATTTAAAAATGATATACTCAATTACTGTCCAACAGGCAGGATACATCAAAGGAAACAAGATACATTGTATTCACGATTAAGGCCCCTGGGTTCCATCCAGGGCCGTCTTTAATGCTGGGCAAAAGGGGCAGCTGCCTCTTGAGCCCTGCTGGGCACTCCAGTGGCATAACAATCAAGGTCGGACCCAGCGGGAAGGGGCCCGCAGCCTGGCCAGTGCTTTTTTTTTTAAAGTCCGGCAGCTGGGCCCTCCCTGTATTTGAAGTGCAGCTGCGCTGAATTCTATTCCTTATCTTGTCATCGCGAGACCTCGCACAGCTGGGACTGGGAGGGTAACGTGATTGCGATTTGCGCACCACCTAACTGAAGCTCGCCAAGCCTGCAACTTAGTACAGAGTGGAACAAGTAGGTAGTATTTTTTCAATAATAATAATGTATGGCACTGCCCTGGCACACTGTTTCTGCTTCATCCCGGTGTGTGTGTGTGGGGGGGGGGGGGGGGGGGTGTATCTGAGGTGATGATCAGCAGTGCTGCAGTGCTGGTTGCAGCCGGCTGTATGAGGGCAGGAGGTCACAGCACTGGCAGCAAGTGCAAATCCTTCCTAGGGGTCAAGCCCTGGTGAAAAAAAATCATTCAAAAAAAGTGGCAAACAAATACAGTGGCTTTGGGGGCAAAAAATGGAATATATACAAAGGGGGGAAAAATGGATATATTATATACCCATTTCCCCCCTATGTATATATTCAATTTTACCATCTCTATATATATATATATATATATATGAGATAGAGATATATATATATATATATATATATATAATATAACAAAAGAGGGCAGCACTCCATCAAGTAAAAAATGAAAAAATACTTTAATTACCCATATGGGACAAGCGACGTTTCGGCTCAATGTGTGAGCCTTTCTCAAGCAATGTGTACAGATAAAGTGCCAAGCATATATACTAGTGCAAGTCAATACAATCAATGTTCAATACAGGTGTACATAATTCGTACTGAGTGAGTTAATTAACTTAAAAATACAATGTAAACATCATGTCCGTAAATTATTTCATAAAAAATCAGTGCAAAAAATAATCGATTGAATAATCAATTAAAACATACAGACGTTATTCACCAGAGTGTACAGTTATGGTCAAAAATTTCATAATTATCCATTGTCATATAATTGGTGCCAGCTGTATACATCAATAAAGTGCTGAGTGCTTACTGTGTGGGTCAGGCAAACGGGGGGTGAAGGAGGACATAGGGTATGGACGGCTGATTAACCACATGCGGTTCGGCGTGCTGGCGACATGACTGCGCATGTCATGATGACGTCTACAGAGTACTTCCTGGTTACGGTGTTGATGCGATGCCGTAGCTGTGTGTTAACTTCCTGATGTCTCTTACACCATCTTGGATAAGGGCACCGTGCCTATATTGCCAGATACCCAAGTTGGTGGCAGCCAGTCTATGACACACACAGGTATGGGCACAATTAAGTGCTCTTTTTAGCCTATATTATTGGCAAGGTGAGTCCAGATACGGGACGCGACCGTAAAGTCGCTACCCACATCCATGATCCCAGTGCAACTGCGCACCCACAGGTTAGTGTGGGATCGCAATGCATCTGCGGTCGATGCCCACACATAGCCATCCTATAGGGAGGGATCTCCTCATGTAAACCTGCTATGTAAATACGGGCTGTCACCACCAAGGCACCAATTGCATCTAGAGGCAAGGAATATACTAATAAACAAGAACCGTCATTACATAGATGTAAACAGAAACCATTGTTATGTGGATGTGCCGTCCATTATAGCCATCTCATATCGCCTCACTCCATTCACCGTGGCCCACCCACTACAGGGAGGAGAAAAAAGAAAATAAAAAATGAGTAAATATATTGATTATAACGAAAAATTAAACAAGAAAAATATATTCTTTATCTTGTACAAAAAATCACAATACAAGCAGGTGCGGTTAACAATACACCATGCGTACAGGAGGCAAACCATAGTCCTAACCCACCCCAATCTTGTAGTCCACATTTAGACCACAAGGTTTGAGGGAATTGAGGGTGTGTATCCACCTGAGTTCCCGTCTACTAAGAAGATTAGCCCTGTTGCCACCTCTTCTGGGCATGGGTATAAAATCAATAATACAGCATCTAAGATCTTCTTCAGTGTGCTTAAGGTCCGTAAAGTGTAATTTAATTAATTTAATGTAATTTAATTTACGTAGGCGAAACCACCACCGATTTTAAATCACGACTTAACAATCATCGCCTGAGCATAAGAAAAAAACGGCTTGACTTGCCAGTAGCTAAACACTTTACGGACCTTAAGCACACTGAAAAAGATCTTAGATGCTGTATTATTGATTTTATACCCATGCCCAGAAGAGGTGGCAACAGGGCTAATCTTCTTAGTAGACGGGAACTCAGGTGGATACACACCCTCAATTCCCTCAAACCTTGTGGTCTAAATGTGGACTACAAGATTGGGGTGGGTTAGGACTATGGTTTGCCTCCTGTACGCATGGTGTATTGTTAACCGCACCTGCTTGTATTGTGATTTTTTGTACAAGATAAAGAATATATTTTTCTTGTTTAATTTTTCGTTATAATCAATATATTTACTCATTTTTTATTTTCTTTTTTCTCCTCCCTGTAGTGGGTGGGCCACGGTGAATGGAGTGAGGAGATATGAGATGGCTATAATGGACGGCACATCCACATAACAATGGTTTCTGTTTACATCCATGTAATGACGGTTCTTGTTTATTAGTATATTCCTTGCCTCTAGATGCAACTGGTGCCTTGGTGGTGACAGCCCGTATTTACATAGCAGGTTTACATGAGGAGATCCCTCCCTATAGGATGGCTATGTGTGGGCATCGACCGCAGATGCATTGCGATCCCACACTAACCTGTGGGTGCGCAGTTGCACTGGGATCATGGATGTGGGCTGCGGCTTTACTGTCGCATCCCGTATCTGGACTCACCCTGCCAACAATATAGGCTAAAAAGAGCACTTAATTGTGCCCATACCTGTGTGTGTCATAGACTGGCTGCCACCAACTTGGGTATCTGGCAATATAGGCACGGTGCCCTTATCCAAGATGGTGTAAGAGACATCAGGAAGTTAACACACAGCTACGGCATCGCATCAACACCGTAACCAGGAAGTACTCTGTAGACGTCATCATGACATGCGCAGTCATGTCACCAGCACGCCAAACCGCATGTGGTTAATCAGCCGTCCATACCCTATGTCCTCCTTCACCCCCCGTTTGCCTGACCCACACAGTAAGCACTCAGCACTTTATTGATGTATACAGCTGGCACCAATTATATGACAATGGATAATTATGAAATTTTTGACCATAACTGTACACTCTGGTGAATAACGTCTGTATGTTTTAATTGATTATTCAATCGATTATTTTTTGCACTGATTTTTTATGAAATAATTTACGGACATGATGTTTACATTGTATTTTTAAGTTAATTAACTCACTCAGTACGAATTATGTACACCTGTATTGAACATTGATTGTATTGACTTGCACTAGTATATATGCTTGGCACTTTATCTGTACACATTGCTTGAGAAAGGCTCACACATTGAGCCGAAACGTCGCTTGTCCCATATGGGTAATTAAAGTATTTTTTTCATTTTTTACTTGATGGAGTGCTGCCCTCTTTTGTTATTTTATCTATTTGGATTGGCTTTTATCCGTATTTGGGCCAGTTGCACCCACATTCTCCATTGACGGTGCTGCCACTGAATCTTTTTTCTGCATATATATATATATATATATATATATATATATATATATATATATATACACACAGAGGGGGGGAAAATGGAATATATACATAGGGGGGAAAAATTGATATATTATATGTTTTATGGTATGTGAGTAAGGGTGCTGGTTGGTTGAAGAAGAGGGGGTGGGGTGTAGAAGGGAGGGGTGGATGGAGGGGTTAGTAGTACAGTACTATCTGCACATTGTATAAAAAAAAAAAAGTAATTTGCAAAATACTATATATTTGTGCCAGAAGTTGTACTTTTTTTTTCAATTTTTAGAATAACGATACAGCCATTTTATTTGATACTTTTGTGCTGATTCTTTTTTTTCTTCTCTATATTAACCTCCTTAGTGGTAATCCCGAGTGTGGCTCGGGGTCACATTACACTGCAAGCATCGTTAACCCTGAGCCACACTCGGGACCACCATTAGTTAATTTGAACGGCGCAGGGATGGATGCAGACAGCACACACCGCCATGGAGGTTAAGGGACACTATAGTCACCAGAACCACAACAGCTAAACGTAGTAGTTCTGGTGGCTATAGCATTTTTCTGCAAGCTTTTTAATGTAAACACTGCCTTTTCTGAAAAAAAGGCAGGATTTACATTACTGCCAAGGAACACCTCTAGTGGCCACTCATCAGACGGCCACTAGAGGTGCTTCCTAGTCCAGTGTTGCACAACGTGGAGGGCGTGATTGCATGCTAGGGTGTGGGAAGGTGGGATCCAGAGGGCCCAAGTAAATTCTTGCCAAGGGTCCAATCAATATTAAAGACGGCCATGGTTCCATCGTTTTTAAATGATGGATCCAGTACGCCTCTCTCTTTAATAACAGAGGCGTAACATATTGAGTTTCTGTTGGTGAAAATGAAAGGGCACAGGAAGTAGTAAATTGCCTTTTCTGATAGTAGATTTGTGTTTGCTCAGTCTGTCCTTCATTCTCATTGAGGTTTCCCCCAGGTATATTAAACCGCAGCCAAACTGAATGTCCAGATGAAATGGATTATATCCTTTCTATATACAGCACAGACCAAAAGTTTGGACACACCTTCTCATTCAAAGAGTTTTCTTTATTTTCATGACTATAAAAATTGTAGATTCACACTGAAGGCATCAAAACTATGAATTAACAAATGTGGAATTATATGCATAACAAAAAAGTGTGAAACAACTGAAAATATGTCATATTCTAGGTTCTTCAAAGTAGCCACCTT